>NW_027116029.1:469421-478175 GCF_000696795.3 Halyomorpha halys | reverse complement strand
CGGTATCTGGTTCTGGCCAAATCGGCAACATATGGAACATTGAGGTCCTGATGGATGACTTGATTTGTGACAAAGTAATGAGCACTAAGGATTTTTATAAGGATTTTGGACTGTAAGGATTGGATTCGGTTGGAATTTGATGGTTTAGTGGAGCCCCAAAGCTCCTTAAATAGTTTAATTATATTTGAATAATATTATGTTAGTTTAAGTTCTCGATATTTTAGAAAAATCTTTTTGAAATCAAATTACAAAAGTTTTATAACTATATGAGCTTCATTGATTATACCACACAGTTTATATCTAAGAGACATGATATAATATAAATTATTAACATGTGAGTAGATAATTAGAGCTTCCTCTTTCCCAGCACCAAAATCGTACTTGTTCCTAATATTATTTCCCACTGCGCTCTGAAAAGGCGGAAACATCTTTTCTCAAGAAGAAGTTACGTGTTGCATCCTGAAGAGGTTACCGACATTGGGAAACGCTGAAGTGACGATTGTTTTGCGGCCTGTAACGCGGTTACATAAATCTGTAACAATTATTGGGTTTTTATATCGTTTCTCTACAATTGATAAATTCGAAATCTATTGATATTTATTGAAATGCTTATGGGATTAGGAGTTTGTTAATTTTAAAGGTTTTTTTTTTATAATTTTAAAGGAGGTAGGTAACAATAATGGGTGGAATCTCTTTTACTAAGACGGAAATAAGGAAAGAGATACGACTGGAAAAGTGGATTGGGTCTGCTGTCTGAGTTCAAGTTGTACATTTACGGGATTGGTTTCAATGGACCGTCAAGTCGTGTTTGATACACGCTTGAGCCGATTTTTTATACCAAGTTACGTATGCCCGTAATTTTAAACATTTTTATGCCCACCTTTTTCATAGAAAGGGTTAAATTATTGCGTGAAGGATGGAACCATCTGACGAAAACAATGACTCAGATACTGAAAAAATAGCACTGACCATTTTCCTAATTGATCTTACTCATACATTAAGTATTTTGATCTCTTCGTTCAATATCTACGTCAATACAGCTAGTGCGAATGAAAAATATATTATTGAAAAATTATTGATTGACCGAGTGTACCTATAAAAGGAAGATGGTCTGAGTGCTGTAAACAAAAAAAAAAACTCAAATAATAATTAAGCTATAATGTGAGGCAGCGTTTCACACGACTTAAAGCTTCATCAACGTGGGCTTACTGAATGCAAAAGTAAACACAAACAATGATTAGGGCATACCCGCCGAATGACACACGTCCACCTCATAACAGGAGAGGCCCCTCCAAAATGTTCGAAATATAATGGTAATCTGACCGTCAAGCACATTTTTGAAGAATGCTATCACTACAAATTAACTCTGAACCAGTTAGGGATTCCAACAAATGTTCCAATGGCGTTGAGAAATGACGAATTCGTAATCGAAAGAGTCATTAAATTCATCCATACGACTAACCTAATAATCAACCTTTAATTATAATTGTCTATTTATCTTGCTCTGTTTATTAAAATTACCTAATTTTTATCATCCTTTCACCATTATCGTTACGATCTATTATTGAACGAATTATAATTACCAATCTATATAATATTTCAAACCTCACGAAAGGGAGTTCCACTGATGCAGACCCGCACATCACACAGAAGGTATGGCCCTCTGAAACAACTAGATCTTACAGTACAAGAGCCGGGAAGAAAAAAAGGCAGTTATCTCACCCCAATTTTTGATTACTTTGATGAAAACTATGTATAATTACTAGTCAAAATTGATGAGTCTGCCAAGTATAGGTAAAGGAAAAAAAAATGGCGGCTGTTTCAAAACCAAAAAAAAACATTAATTTTTCATTCAAGATATAGATCTTAAAAACTACCAACAACACTAGAAAACCTAAGAGAACATTATTTAAAGAAGAGTAAATTTTCTGAAATATTAGCCCTAAAAGAGCTATTTACGTCCAATAGTTCTCGAGAAATATCTTTTTAAAAAGAAAAATTTCTTAAAAATCTACTAAAAGATTAGTAGTTAGTTAATTTATTTTGAGAAATTTATATCTCAGAAACAGGAACTATGTGACATACAGATGTCTATTAGCACTCACATTAAAGCTAGTTTAATGGACTATAAAAAAGTTTATGACCATTACCTTCGTAGGACTAGTAGTTTTCATGATATTTGCTAAAATAAATTGATTTATAGTTGTTCGGACAATAAGTTTGATTTATGAAAAACTTCATTTTAGGAACCATTGAACCAGCGCTCAAATTAAAGCTATTTAAATTTACTACAAAATAGTTAATTATGTTTATCTTTGTTGGAGAAGTAGTTTTTATGATATTTGACAAAATAAATTCACAAAATGTTAATTTCTAGTTGTTCGTATAAAATGTTGGATTTTTGAAAAAATATATCTCTAGATCTATAAGACGCACATATGTCTGCCGACACAGGAAATTTAACTTAATATAAAGTAGTTTGACACTTATCTTCGTGGGGGTAGTAGTTTTTATGATATTTACATATGAATATAAATTTGGCAAATGAAAATTTGTCCGAACAACTATAAATCAATATATTGTAGCGAATTTCATGTAAACTATTACTCCTAAGAAGATAAACATCATAAAATACTTTATAGCTCATTAAACTAGATTTAATTTGAGTGCTAATAGACATCTGTACGACAAATGGTTTTTGAGATATAAATTTTTCAAAATAAATTCACTAACTACTGATCTTTCAGTACGTCCCATACAACATTTTTATGAAATGTTGCTTTTTAAAAAGCTATATCTTGAAAACTATTTAACGTAATTAACTCTATTAGGGCTCATATTATAGCAAATTTACTCTTCTTTAAATGAGGTTCTCTTAGGTTTTCTTGTGTTGTTTCTACTTTTTATGATATAGAGCTCTGAATGAAAAATTAGTTTTTTTATCGCTTTGAAACAGCCGCCATTTTTTATTCCTCCTACCTATACTTGGCAGACTCATCAATTTTGACCATTAATTATACATAGTTTTCATTAAAGTAATCAAAAATTGGGGTGAGATAACTGCCTTTTTTCTCCTCTTGGGCTCCTCTAAACCAACAACCAACGGGCGTTGATGACCAGGCTGTTGAACGCCCTTTCAAAACAAACAAACAAAGAATGATTTTTTTACTTACTTTATTTATTTTTACTTACTTTCATTTTTTGTGTTTACGTCCGTTCAGTAAGCCCTGCAGTGCGAAACGTTGGTTCATATTAAATAGTTTGATTACTATTTGAGTTTTTGTTTTCTTTTTACCGTTCCTGTTCCACCTTCCTTTTATTTATCAAAAATATATTACTTTAAAATCATATTTTTTTCAAAAAAATCTGTAGCTAACATGCTGTCACAACATTCTTACAATATATAATGGCTATTATTCTCAAAACCCATGTAATCGATAATAGCATTCGTTGATGAATAATCAAGCACACTATTACTTGCACTATTTCATCCACCATTCTGTCCATTCTGACAGATTTTCTCCGGCTGAGACTTTCATCAGACTGGCGTACCTCAGGGATCATTAGTAGGGCGATTAGATACTCAACATCACTTACAATGGCATTCCTAGCAGTATCGACGCTTACAAAGAAATGAGAGATAGAAGTTACCATCGTTCATTCATATTGAATGATTTTTCATTTTATTGCAATGTGTAGCACATAACATTTGTAAATTAAATAAATGTTTTCTTCATTCACACGTGATGATAAGATCTGCAATGAGTGGAAGCTTTAAAAAAAAAAAGAATACTGTTATCATGTAACCAGACAAATGTGATTATATCATGTTGTGAAATCATAATATCCGTAGATAATAAGTTTTATCAGATGATTCATGTTTGTTTTCTTTTCGAATTAGGTAAATATGTTATTGTAACGTGTTTCATTCTTCAAGGTTAAACGAATATTTCAAACAATTTTAATTTTTTTTTTCGGTTGGCTTTATAGACCTTGCAGGTCTTTGGCCGTCAGAACCAGCCTTCTCCACTCCTGCTTATATTGGACTACTGCTTTCCTATGCTGCCTGCATGCAGCTCTATTGCATCTTTGTCGGCCTCCCATGTTGTCTTCCTTTCGAATCCCTGGATTCTCCTGATTCTAGTGTACTTGTTAGAGGCCAGGTCTCGCAACTGTACATCATATTATAAATATTATAATTATAAATTAATAAAATATATAAAACTACAGCACCCAAAGGGTACCCAAAGGGAGGGTTCAGTACTTGGTAAGTAAGTGCTGTTTAGACAACAATTTTTTTTACCCTCTCCCTGGTAATTCTGACATACGGGGAGGGAGTTATTCTTCTGGTAACAAACCTATTCTCACCAGAGTAGGTGGGCTAATTTTTCATTTAGTGCGGCCACCACTAAATAAAAGTCAACCTGCCCAGGAATGAATCGAACGGCGTAGTAGCAGAAATAAGGTTGCTAGGGTGACGGCTCAACTCACTCATCTAAAACAGCCTAGAGACGAATGGTTGTGCAGAATAGTGATTTGGCCATAATTACGCTCAACCGTCTAATTGTTTCCCATTAAAAGCGAATACAGAGAGACTGGATATGTCCCAGAGGGGTACACACAATTGTAAGGTCGATGCATGACTGATTTAACAAAATAGATAATTGATTACGACATCTGGACTAAAACTCTTGCCGGTGAGACTTTACTCGCTGAGCTCTTATAAATTCTAAGCCATGGCTAAGATAGTAACGAATAATTTTAAATAATGCATTTTATTGGGTATAAATTCTTATCAAAGAAGAACTGAGTTGATGTAGTAACTAAATAATAAAAAACTTTAACCTCAAAAATACAAATTCGGATAAACAAGAATAAGGCATAACGTCCATAATAAACCTAACAACGTCTATTACACTTCCAAAATGGTTGATTAAGTCCTGACAAGGGTTGTAGCGTCACGAATTAAAGCCATACCATGTATAAAAGATGGTAAGATGGATGTTCGGTATCCAAATAAATAAATTCATTAATTCTTCACATGAATCTAATTTGCAATAATTATCATAATTCATTATGCTAATGAATTTAGTCCTATATTTGCTGAAAACCTTAAATGTAAGTTTGAGATCACGTAATAAAATTCATTTGTTCAGCTCGTCTGTTCTCATCCTTTTTTTGTTCTGGCATCCATTATTACTAAGAGTATTGTAAAATAAATCAAGATTTTCTCACATTATATTATTACAATTACTTTTAAAAATAAAAGCTGTGTTTATGGCTGTGACTATGTGACGCTTTGAAAGCTCCATGCAATGTTACGCTTTACAGACATGGTCAAGTAGTCATTGAAGAGTGGGCCACCTACACTCAGCGTAGTTGAGTCACATCTAGACCGGAACCGAATACCCGACGGGTATAGAACGCGTAATCAATAAGTTGGCTTGGAAAATAATAAAATAATTATTTCTTCTTCTTTATTTAAAATATTTATAGTTAATAGAGGAAATCTAAATCAAGATCAGTTCATCTGAATTTTAAAAACATAATGAAAATTTAAAAAAAGTACGAACCTGAAATGAATTTCAATATAGAAAACGAGTATGTTTTTTTTTTTAATATATAGTTTGTATTTCACCTCTCTAGCACTATCACTAATTTTATAAAAACAATAATAATAAATGAGATAACAATAAGTGAATTTGAAATTTATCAAACAGTCGAGTTGGAGAAAAAAAGTGATCAAGTAATACTTTAGTAAAGATGGAGTTTTCTACAGTGCATGAACCAAAACTGTGTTTTTTAAGTATCGATAGTTTTGATATTTCCAATAATTTATCGATACTTTCACAATGTCGTCAGTTTTATTTTACTCTCAATCCGAGAATATGTATCGTCTCATGTTGTTCTTTCTTACCGGTTACATAGGTACTTTATTTTTGATTCTTGCCATTTAGGTAAGATCTGAATAAAGGATGGAAAGAAGTCATGAACAGGTTCTTCAAAAACCAATGATAGCCTGTTTTTAAAAATTAAATCACAAGATATTATTCGAAAACAACTAAATGATAAACGTTCGTCTGTATACACCCTCCCCCCCTCAGATCCAATCTTGATTGAATGAGTGTAGAATGATCCCTCTTCACTCAATTCTGGACGCAGTGCCAAAAAGAAAAGGTTGTCTTCTTAGCTCATCATAAAATATTTTTTATTTATATACTGACATAAAATATCATTTATAATAAAATATATAAATAAATACATAATTTCCAATATCTCTAACAAAACCTTCATATGCAACTTCTGCAGTAAAGGAGCTATCACCAATAACTTTATAAAAACAACACTATATAGTGTTAGAAAACAATAAATACATAAATAAAAACATCTCAAATTTACAAAAAATTCATCTTCAAACGATCCAATACAAAAATATTCAAACTTATAGCTGCAGCATCCTGGTATGTTACTAACACAACTCACTATGTATGTATGCTAACTAATTCACTATGTATTACACATGGCGAATGTCATCGAATACATTCAGCCTCATTCCTATATATTTCATGACAATTTACACGGACACAACAAATTCTTTGTAGAAAGAATGGCATTGTGACCTGACAAAATAAATCCTACTTTTGTATTTCTTTTTACTGAACTAATAAACAAGATATAATTCTATATCTACGATATAGATAATATCTAGATCAATAACCTACTAATTGTATTTTTGTCTTTAGGCAGGTGTGGGTATATAATTTCAAATTAAAAATAAATCTACAATAATTAATTATACTTTTCACTATCTATATCGATGACCATGTTTACAAGTTGAGGTCCTATTTGGTACATGGGCGTTGATGACGTCAGGGTTTTACGCCCTAAAACCCCAGCCAACAACCTATTTGGTCATTACAGCTATATGAGTCGGAAAATTTTAAAAAATATCTAATCAAAGTTTGCTAAAATGTTTAAAGTGATATGAATTATACTACAAAAGAATAAGGAAATGTAGGATGCATTCCAATCTTATATATTTTTTAATTGAAACAATCAAAATTGCCCTTCCATTATCTGTAAGGTTGAGTAACGATATCTCCATCCCAGAAGTTTTTATGTTGAAATTTCTTGCGTCCATCTCCTCTTTATAACTTTAAAACAGTTATATACCCTTTTTTGACAGCATATATGTTTTTGTTAGCCTCATAAGCTTTACTTAGGAAATTGTGTGAGTTTTATCTCAAATCTCAAAAATATATTATTTAAAAATATTATCCTTAATTCTTTTGTTAGTTTGATTTTTCATTCTCCTCTACCTAATGTAGTTATTATTACCTACTTTTTTAAAAAATATTTCATTGCCTAAAAAATTTATTGATATTATACGATAAGATCAAAAAAATTATAACGAAATCACAGAAATGTCGACTTTCAGACGAACTGTCCTGAAAACCCTGAAAATCTATTTCCTTCCTCATTCTTACATATGATTGTTTTTTTTTTCTGGAACGTGACCTACAACGAAAAAGAATTTTATGATGAAATTCACGTTATAGATTTCCCTCGGAATCATAACTGTATCAGAAACTCTCGCTAATTCCAGAGGAGAGAAAGGGACCAGTCCTTGGTTAATGGCGTTTGGAACCGATTCCTGAGCGCCGGGACTTGGAACCAGCTACACGAGATTCTGATTTACGATCTTAGTTATCGTTGAATAGAAAGTAGAAGAGGATACTAAGCAAACCTGCCCTTGAAAAGCAGTCCATGTATCGGTCAGCTGATAGCAACTTTCATTTGCTCTTCTGTCGCTGAGAAGAGAGAAAGTATTGGAATATAATTTTTGATAGAAGTCGCTAGACCTAACACGTTGTCCTTGCCATTATGTAACGTGAGTTGAAGGACATTTCATAGGTGAAATAGCGGCCCGTTCGGTATTATATTTAAAGAAATACAGTTAAGAAAGGCTTCGAAACAGTACTGACAAAATACTTTAATTATATTTTATTTAATAAAAAAATAATGGACTCTTCAATAACAACTTAAATCAATAAATAAATCACATATTTAAGAAAGGGAATGAGAAAAAAACGTAATACTACAATTTTAATTTTTTAAATCCAAAAATTAATCTAAATTATGAAGAAGATGGTCAGAGGTGTGATCGAAAAAGAATAAAAATAGTTAACAACTATTTATTTGCCGAAGTTTTGCCCCACTTTGTAGGGCTTCATCAGGGCTAAAAAGATACAAACACAACTAAAAATATTTTGACATAGTAAGATAATAAGATACAAAAAGGTAAATTGAGATAAGGTTAAATTATGTAAAAATAAGCGAAAAGAAAATAATATACAAATGAAAGAAAAAAGAAATCAAAACAGTATTAATATAAAATAAACGATGATAAGAATATAAAACATTACGCAAACTATAAGATTAAAAATGAACAGGAGACGTAAGTACACATAAAAAAAGAAAAGTAGATATGAGAAAACAAAATTCTACACACTAAAAGACGGGAAAAAAAGAATTAATTTGAGATTAAATAAAGGTCGAAAAAAGATAAATAAAAATAAAATTAATAATAATAATAAATGAGTAAAGAACAAATCAATTTTTTTATATCCTTATCATTGTTTATTTTTAATTAATACTATTTTATTTTATTTTCACTTATTTTTACATAGTTTTAACCCTAT
Source organism: Halyomorpha halys (assembly GCF_000696795.3). Taxonomy (NCBI): domain Eukaryota; kingdom Metazoa; phylum Arthropoda; class Insecta; order Hemiptera; family Pentatomidae; genus Halyomorpha; species Halyomorpha halys. Next base: position 469,473 of record NW_027116029.1, on the reverse strand, counting down.
CTTAATTTTCCTTTTTGTATCTTATTATCTTACTATGTTAAAATATGTTTAT
>NW_027116029.1:452563-469252 GCF_000696795.3 Halyomorpha halys | reverse complement strand
AAAAATGGGGCAAGGCGTCGGCTAATAAATGGTTGTTAACTATTTTTGTTCTCTTTTGACCGCACCCCTGACCATATTGTTTATAATTTGAAATTATGTGGTCAATTATTATCATTTCTCTCCCACCTAGATATATGAGGCTTGTTGTCTACTGGGAGCAACTCATATAGACTAAACTTAGAAGTGATGGCCCTGTGTTACTTTAATCGAGAATCCCGTTGTGGTCTCTTCAGGGCCCTGTTTCATAATAAAGTACAAACTAATACTATTAGTCTTGTAGATTTATCTTAATTCAATTACACAGACTTGTACAATAGTAACTCGTACTATAGTATTTTTTAATTCTTGTAATATCACTAATAGTCATCCTTATCATGAAAAAAAAACAAGTATTAGTATTATTACCTCACTCGTTTCTACACTTGTACTATGAACTATTACTATTAGCTTTCATTATGAAACAGGGTCCTGGACGTATAGTATCAAACATAGACGGTCTGCTTTAGGGAAAAGAAATTAAGGTCCTCGTGTACCATCTGGCCCTGTAATCTCTGGATTTAGACCGACTTGTCTTTGTTTCTTGAACCAAAGTGATTCGATGAAAAGGACTCTACCGAATCAGTCCTCATCGTAATAATTCGTATATATTATACTCAAAAAGCCCCTTTCATGTTTCCGGTTCCATTTCTAAATATTCCAGCTAGTTTCATGATAAAATTATTAGTCAATTCAATTCGTGAATGTGATCAATCTAAAAGGATTACTTCAAAATTAGACCTTTGCCATCGTTATTTTTTTTCTTATATAGTAATTAAAAAGTTTATGAATTTATTTACTTTATTTTTAATAATATTTATTCTATCCTGTGCCACAACTGAATTACGCTGCTCGCCAAGTAATCAGGCCTGACCCAGCGATGATCTTGGACTCCGAAGCCTTACGAGCAATCTACGTTTAATGACACACCAATTTCATTACCACTGACTGATTCAATCTTATTGTTCATCAACTCGCAATGTAATCATGAGAACTAAAAATAGTCGCAGTAATGGTCAAGAATCGTCTGATTTAAATGGAATTTTGTGATTTCATCGGTTCTTTGATTACAAGAAATAGAATCATTTCATTGATAGGATTTAAATTTCTTTTAGTATCTGATATGTTTATAGTATATTAGTGTAATTTATTATTTTTTAATCAGTATTCATTTAAATTGTATTTCATTTATAAATGACAAGCAATGAAATTAACTTGAAAAAAGAAAGTACTTTAAATAAACGATATTCAAAATATTAAATTTAGAGTCTTTCAATTTACATACTTTATATTTTAAATTTTTATGAGCTGTTCGTGATATTTTTTGTTCTGTTAGGTGTTGTTCCTCATCATTGAGGAATAGTTTGCTATGCGGAACGGCATACTTGATGGAATCCAATAACAGTTTTCATAAAGAATCTTTAAGAAATTCTTAGCCACAAACGTTCTATTACTGCGTACAGAAGAATTAATGTTACTTAATTAAAGTAACATCGAAAAGACTATACATACATAAAATGGTTATTCTACGATGTACTGAATACGTTCTAAATATTTAAAATTTTCTAATAATGTTTGATCCTATCCTTAAAAATTTCTTTTCTTTATTGAAGAAGCTAAATATTTTCATATTAAATAAATACCATAAGTAAAAATAGATGTCTTCTTTAAAAAAAAAATAAACCACCTTACACTGTTTTACAAGTTTTATAATTCACCATTTTTTATTACATTACAATAATTAAGGCTTTTTTATTTGCTTATTGTTAGAAAATTTTCATTATAACTAAGACAGGGGCTGAATTTAGATGAATATTCACGAAATATATAAATTATATACCAATAATACTACATTCTCATTGCAACAAGATGCAATATGAATGCAATAATGCTGTTGTTTTGATTTGTTATGCCTATAAAACAGCAAAATATAAATTTTAAAACGATTAAGTTCAGAGTTCTACTATTTTATTTCTCCTAATTAATAAACTTTATGTAAAGAAATACATATGAATAAATCGAAAATATTCGCACTGTTTTTGTTTACAACATTAATTAAGGAAAGTTCCATCTTTAGAAATGTTGTTCTTTGACTTAATAGTTAATTGTAGGTTGTCAAAGGCACTAATTGTGCCTATTTATAAGGATGGAGTGCAGTAGAACACTACATAATTTTTTATTGAAATAAAGATTAAAAATTATAGATGAATTATGCATTTTATCCGTGTAAGTCATTGTTCGTTTACGTAGAGATTAACAAGCAAAATTATAAATTTTGTAAGTTTAGAAAATTTTATTTTATTTTCGAATATTTGAACTTTCTAGTATGACTTTGAATTTTTTTAATTTTAAATAACTTTTCTTCAGTGAAAAAACAAGCTTAATACTAGTAAAACCAAATTCTAAGTTTCAGTGCTCTTTAAGATCCCAACGAAACGGAACTGGAATTTCCTCTTTCCTCCGGGATGTCCCTTTATTTATCTTTAGATTTAGTCATCATTGCTTCTTTCAGTAAATATTATGGTCCATTTCACACACATTACTTTATCAAAGATAAAATAGAATTATCGATTTAGGATCTTATTTGAGACCACGATAGTCAAAGTTATACTTCTGGGCTTTCCGAGTCTGAAGTGGCGCCAGTTCTAATCCATCCTTGGTGGGTTGATAGGGTCACAAGAAAAATTATGACAAGACGTATACAACAAAATGGAGGATATTACTGTTTATGAAAATAAATAGAACTGGAGTTATTGCCAAAACAGTGGGTTGGACATTGTCTATTATGACTTTGAAATGATATCTACATGCTCCAGAAGATTTCTCAAAAACTTCACCTCTGTATTCTCATTCATTATTTTTTTTCTCTTATCTTTCCGAAAGGGTGGATATCAAGAAACCATGAAATCTTTTAATCTGTTTACGTAAAAGCATGAATAAATACCCAGGAGTAGAAAGAGTAATACATGCCGTTCGGGATACGGAGAGCTTGTCATTTTTATAAAGGAGTGAACTGTGAAATGAGTGCATCCCTAAAGTTCTTAAACAAATCCTGGAATACCTCCACAAAGACCACTCAAGACTAGAATACATTATGACATGCCCTCATTACCTGAATAAAACTGAATCCGTATAGGTTACTGGCGATTATTTCACACTGGCGAAATTGCTGGTATCAAACATAAATAGGTTTTTTAAATGTTGCTAGGCGTACCGCCCAACCTTCAAGCGTGGCGCAAACCAACTCACACTTTCACTTTCCTTCTCCAGTCTTTGTTGAGAGCTCCAAGGTGGTTGTAGTGCGGCTCTTGTATTTCAAACGTAAATAATTTCGAAGTGTTATAATAATCTATGTTATCTTTTGGATAACATTACCTGAACACTATGGACACCTAACGATGGTTCAAGAAAGGAATGACATCTCTGCCAATAATCTCCAGGTAAGTAGGCAAGGTTATTGTACTATCTATGGTGTCCTGATGACGTATCCTTCCCTTATTGGCTTCAATGATAACGTAATTAGCTCCATTTTAAGTCAAAACGTGGTTTGTCATACATATAATTAATATATTATATTCCATAAGTATAACTTATTATGTATGCTATAAATATAATTTAATGCATACAATTTTTTAAAATTGTTAAAGTTATTATTTAATATTTATTTTAAATGTTGGTTATCAATAAAGTTTTCTTTTACTATTTTGATACCTTTATTGACCACCACTGGATCTATCTTCCTACAATTTAATATTTATACTTATAATAATATATACTATAGTTTTATTATAGTAGTAAAAATGTGCATTTTTGTGTAAAAATTTTTAACACAGACAGTGAATATATAAAGTATTACATACTATGGATACTTTGCATTATTTAATTATTAAATTTTTTTTTACTTATAAACTAAATTACCAAATGAATCATTTTTAAAAATTTCTATTCGTCTGATGCTAAAAAAAAATTCTAATAAAATATTTATGAATTCAAGATTATTTTATTATTCCTTTAAAATTTTATAAATAGTAATGTTAATAAAAATTAATAATGATTATTTGATTGCAACAACTAGATTCATAAAAATAAAAACTGAAGAAAATTTAAATTTAAGAACTGTCTATTCTAACACTATCGTTTATTTATCAATGCATCAAAATCAATTTTTAAAAATACATTATGACATCATTATAAAAAAAAAAAAATATGCATAGTGCTATTTACTTGAGTAAAATAGAAATGTAAAGTAAAATATTTTTATTTTAATTTTATTTTTTAAACCATAAAATCTGAGTTTAAGCAATAACATAAGTTTATTTCTACATTTTTTTTTTTTATCTTCATCAACTTAGTTCTGTTATTCATACCTGCTGTGGTAGTCATGGTTCAATTTCTCCCAACAATCAATTTTTGATTGTTCCTGCCGAATGCTGCAAGTACCATGACAAAGTTGTTAACTGGAGTGGCCTCTGAAACGGGACTGTTAATAACTGGAATGGCAATATGAATCATAATAAATTTTCTAATACTAATAAAAAGAGTCATTTACATTTCAAAATTAAATAATTTGTGGTTCTTAATATCTACCAATATTATTTAAAGGTTGATACAAAAATATATTCCTCATGTTACTGTAAAATATTCACAAAACAGAAATGGTCTTCAACTCTTAAATAATTAGTATTTGGATAAATATATAAAGAAATGTTTTTAAAAAAATTGCTATGCTGATCGGCTTGGCTTGTTAGTTTGTTCTTATTATTAGTTTTATGGAGAATTTGTTTTTGGAGAACTTTTCATGATTTGAAAAACACTGGAGTTGTAGCAATAAATTATAATTTATAGAATATTGGGAAACCTGAGAGAGTAAAATATCTAGATAAAACCTGTTCTGTAAGGCAGTTCTAAGATTTGGTCTTTTTGGCAAGCCTCTATCTTCAAATCTCAGTGCCATAGTAACAATTAATTTGAAAAATAGAGACATCCATGTCACCAGCTTTGAGTTTTATAATATTTATATCAATTTTACGTTTTGGCTACTAGGAACTATTCTAATTTTATTACACACATATAAAATTACAACGATGAAAGATTTTACTTTACTTTACTACTTTCTTCTCTAACAATTCATAATAACCATCACAAAATATCACATAAAATACCCATCACAAATAGTGATGGCTTTCATTTTTGTGGTTAAAATATCCCGGTCAATTCAGTGTAAAGCTGGCAGATTCCAGACAACTAGTCGTTTGAAAGATGCAATTGTACATAGTATAATTTTTATCTGGGAAATAAAGACTAATTTATTTCTTTTTAACAAGTTTATTGATTGAGTGAAAATAAATAACTTATACATAAATTGGAAATGAAATTTACTTTCGTAAACTTAATTAGCTGTAAAAATTCTTTGCAATCCGAGCAGCAGCACTATTGAAATGTCCACTCATTGGGATTAGAGCAGCCCAATTCAGAGAGGGTAGTGCTCTAGCTGCGCTGGCAGCATCTGTCAAAATGATAGGATTCTGTTTATGTTAAAATGTTCTCTCTCAAATAAATATTTTACATTATAACTAATATAAAGTAATTTTGTTTTGTTTAAATAAAGCTGGTGATCATATGATCATGGGCAAAAATGGAATAGTTAATAAGCATGTTATAAGATCACCACTATATTTAAATATTTAAGAAACTTCAGAGTTGCAGAGATACAAGTCTTTTTAATTCAACATAGACAATTTTATTTTTTAAATATCTAAATAACTTTTCCAGAAATTAATATTGACCATTTTATTTTCATTGGGTTTTAATTTATTTTGATATTTCTTAAAATATTGTAGTAACATTGCTAAAAAATTAATAACCTTTTTAATTAATAATATTTCTTTCTTTTGTTTTTAGGAACAATGATACTCCTCCTCCTTTGGTTTGCTGTGGGTCAGGCAGTGTATATTCCACCAGGCCCGAAATTCCCTTGTCCGCCTCAAATCAACTTTTTATATCCTTGCAAATGTACTCGAGGTACAGATACAGGAATAAGTATATTTTGTAACAATACCAACTTGGCATCTCTGTCTATAGCCCTTACCAATATTGCCTCCATTGAAGCACCTATTGATGCGATGACGATTTCTTCTGGAAGGTTCTGTAAGTAAAATCATAAAAACTTGATATATTAATTTTTTCAACTTTATTATTTTAGACCACTTATGGTTGTTCCATTTTAGTAGTGAAAGCTATCTCATATGCCACACTGTTAGCAGAGAAAAGTATTTAGATTAGAATTGTAATCCATTCTTTCTATTGAAATTAAAATCAACTCTTGAAATTCATAGATATTAATTAGTTAATATTTTTTTCATTTAATTGAGAGTTTCTTTAAATTTGTTAAAAAAAATTAATTAAATATTTTTTACTATGTAAACAGCTAAATAAAAATTATTCCTTTACAGCTCGTCTATATGGAGGACTTCTTTATGCTGTTGATATTAAAGTATTAACAATAGAAAATACTCCGTTAAAGAAAATTGAACCACAGACTTTCCTCGGCGTCAATAGAACTTTAGAAGAATTAAATGTTATTAATACGGAATTAGAAAAATTTCCTAGAGAGGCATTTGAGGTAAATATCTTTAAAAATTGTATACAGCCACCTAATAAGAATGTTTTATTTTATTTGTATCCTTCTAATCATAGAAATTTTTTAGTTACTTTATCATATTCTTAGTTCTGTGGAAAATCAAACATTTTTTAATTCCCGTCTAATAAATAATTATATTTTTTTCTAGAATCTTGGAAATCTGAAAACACTCAACATTAATGGTCACAATTTGACCGATTTATCAGTTGGTAGCATTAGTGGCTTGTTGCCACAAAATCTTGAAAAATTTATATTAGCGAATGGTCCTCTAACTGAAATACCAATTGATAGTTTAACACCTTGTAAAAAATTAAAGAGGTTAGATCTTCATGGCAACAAACTGAAAACATTGAAAAGAAATCAATTTAAAGGTCTTAGAAATGTTGAGTATTTAGATATTTCGCATAATGTTCTCGAGAAGATTGACCCAACACATTTAGCAGATTTGAGCAAGCTATCATGGTGTAATGTCTCTCACAATGCGCTGAAAGATCTCACAAGGTAAAATTTAAATTAAACTTATTTTACCTAAATATTTGTTCCTTATTGTTAGAACAAAATTTTCTGTTCAGAATGTTTATTTTTAAATAAAAAGTAAACTCATTTAAGTAATAGAAATATATTCATACTACACTCACCTTATCTGTTGTGATACTGGAAAAACCACTACCTGTGTATTCAATATTTGCTGACTACTTGGCCCACCCTAGCAGAGTTTATCATGATTTGGTCTTCCTGCATAGAGAAACAAGTCTTTTATATTTCACTACAGTTCCAGTTTTAACCTCATCAAGACACAAAGTGGGCAAAATATTGGCAATCACTAAATAATACCCAATTATTGTGTTTCATTGTAATTCTCCCATCCTCATGGCATTTAAAGTTAATTTTTTTTTGTTAATAAAATTTAAAAGCATATATTATGGGCTTTGGAGTCCCTATATAACAAATATGATCCTAACCAGTATGTGAGAGTATTTACTAGACTCAATTCAATAAATTTATTTAATTTTTTATATTACAGGGGTACCTTTGCAAGAAATACTGTTTTGAGATCACTTAATTTAAGCCATAACAAACTAAAGAAGATTGATACAAATTCTTTTCGTGGTATGAGATTCATCAGGAGACTTTTCCTCTCAGATAACGAAATTTCAGAGGTTGGCAGAGATACTTTTGGTGCTGTTTCCAGAATAGGAACAATAGATTTGGCTAGAAATAAAATCAAGAAAATTGATTTCCAAATGTTTAGCCAGTTGCAGTATGTTGAGGTAATAAATCATTGATTTTTACTGAATATAATAATATGAATAGTATGTAAATAGAAATAATTTCTCCATTATTTGATCCATATTCAATTTTGCTTATACTTGTCTGTTTCAAACACCTTACAAACACTTGTCTGAGTGTATCTGATTAACTGAAAAACATCCACAATTTATAGAAAGACCAATCACTAAAAAAAAAAAAAAAAACTGACTTAAAAGAAAGCAAATTGAGTCTGATGGCTTTTTACTTACGAAGATTTTTTTTTTTAAGAACACATATTTTAAAATATGTAAAGAAAATTTTTACAATACTGAAAAAAAACACAGTATTTTCCTATAAACAATATTCTGTAGTATGAGTATATACTGGTTTTCTCCTCAACCTGATCTAGATAAGACTACATATAACATATGGAAAAAAACTCAACCCGAATGTATTAAGTTTACTTATGTTAAAGTTTATCCCTGCTCTTTATTTATTTATTTTATCTGTAAGCAATATTTTATTGGAAAGTAATTCTTCTAAATTTTCTGAAGTTTTCCAAATTCATTTATATTTAATTTTACTGCTCCGTTCCTATGATTTACAAATTGCATTTACTATTGATTTTATAAAGAAATCTTTATTTCTTAAAACTACAAACAGATAATATATGCATTGAACTTCAAGATTTCTCCAGAACTTTTCTTTAGAAAAAAAAAAGGATTTAGGTGGTTTCAGTCTGTAATAAATGTATGAGTTGGAATTCTTAGACAAACATTTATTTACATAAAGATTAAAATCAGATATTAAAGATAAATACAAGATTGAAATACTATTTTCTTATACTTATTAAGGTTGTTTTCATAAGCTATTATTGGGAATAATTCCTCATTTATCCACAGATACAAACTAAATTAAATAAACTCTGCTTTAGCAACCTTTACAATTATTCACAATAGATTCCTTTTAGCGCAGTATTTGATATCAAGGAGGAAAACTAACACTCCACTTATCCCTGGCAACACTATTTCCCCTTTCGCAAATATGAAACTGTCATAGTCCTCCCTATATATCTCTCCAATGCTGGGACTTTACCTTCACTGCCATATCTCTGTTACCTGCTTCTGTTGTGAGGAACCTTCTCCTTTAGAGTTGTGAGGAACCAAACTAAGGATCCTTTGTCTGCCCTTGGTCTCACTTTTACAGCCTTCTTGGCTTACTTAAACTATCATATGTTGAGTGATCTACTAATATTTGTTATGCATTTAATGAAATAAGAATATTTATCATTTAATTTTTTTTCCAGCTAATCGATGTTTCTGATAATATGGTAACTGAGATACAGAAGCTGGCTTTTAAAGATCTTTACTTAGTACACATCAATCTTTCCCATAATGCAATTTCAAAAATTGAACCGGGCTCTTTCGAGAACTGTGCTAACATTACAGTTTTGGATTTATCGTTTAACAAAATAACTACTTTTCCACCACGTGCTTTTGATGAAATCACTTATGCTACTGAGCTTCAGCTATCTTACAACAATCTGACAGACTTGTCAAAGGTAGGAGATTGAAAAAGTGTTATTTATATTCTTTATGATTTGTTTGTAATTTTTTATGAAAATAAAATTTGATGATTCTAGGTGCCTCTCGGGAATATGACTGGTTTAAAGATTTTAAATGTTACTTATAATCAGTTGAAGACAATACCAAGAAATACATTCCCTAAACTATATGAACTCCATACCATTGATGTGAGTCACAATGTTATCACCGACATTTATAATGGAGTATTTCAAACTCTATTTGGGCTCAGATTTTTAAATTTGAGTTACAATGCATTAACAGAAATAAAAGCCTCTACTTTCGGACCATTACCAACACTCTTGGAACTCGATTTGAGCTATAATTTACTAAGCGATATAAGTAGAGGTTCTCTTACTCGCCTTATATCACTACAACAGCTGAAAGTTTCTCATAATTATTTAACATCTTTATTTCCTATTCCTATCGCTTTATCGAGACTTGATCTAAGTTACAATGAAATAAATGGTATCGCACAAAGAGCTTGGCCGCAGATGAATGCATTGTTGTCTCTAGATTTAAGCGATAATTACATTGGCGATTCTCTGGAAGGTGGTTCATTTACCAATCTATTAACTTTACAAAAACTGGATCTGAGTAGGAATTATATTACTGAAGCACCATGGGAAAGCTTAAAAGATCTTTCATCACTGCAATATCTTTATCTACAGGTAATTTTTTATACATTTTTATTAGTGTTGTATGAATAAATGAAGACAATTCATTAAAAAAAATTCTTGTATTGATTAATCATACAGTTCATAAAACATATGATAATATAATTCATAATATCATAATGGTGTCTGAAAGTAAATATACCGCTACTATGTATGAAGAGATTAAAATGCATTCGGTCCATTTTCTTACAAAATTTATACTGAAATATGGAATAAGTTCTTTTTAGCTAGGAAGCAAAGTATAAAATATTTTAGAACATATTCTTCCTTTTCACTGATTTACAGAGCTGTGATGTTTGTTGTTCACTGTGAAATGAATTTTGTCCTAATTATTTTCATAGTTATGAAATTTAAAAGAATCAAAATAAAATTTACTTGCCATAATCAGCATAAAGAAATAATTATGAAATAACCCTAAGATTTTTATATGAATTCTTTTTATTCCTTTCAGGGAAACAATCTTACAACTTTGAATAAAGCAGCTTTTGGAAAACTTCCAATTGTATTTGAGTTAGATCTGTCATATAATCAGTTGACAAATGTATCAGAAAAAGCTTTTGAAGGATTGCTTCAGCTTTTAACCTTAAATTTATCCAACAATGACATTGGTCATATTCCCAATGGAGCTTTCCAAGGTATTTATATTTTCAAATTATATAGTGCTTATTTAATGCAATGTTCAAAAGAATATTGACGTAATTTTAACAAGATTTCCTCAGAATTATTCAAAATTATAATGGGTCATGATTTAAAATAGAATTTTATTTTATATAAATATATATTTATATTTTTATTAAACATATTAATATTCGCACATGTTGTTGGCATTTTAGAGTAGCTTATTTTAAATTATAATAATTTTTTAGGTCTTGTGTCTTTACAAATAATGGACTTATCATACAATAATATCGAGAGCATTGATAATAAAACTCATGGACTCATTGATGATTGTTTGTCTTTGGAAAAAGTAAGAAACCATAAATATATAATTTTTTTTTAGTTGTTTACAGAATATTTAATGGTTTGACATTTTTAGCTGAATCTCAGTCACAACAAAATATCGTATGTTACAAGAAAATCATTTCCAAGTGATCCTTACCAACCTTACAAACTGAAAGAAGTTGATTTGAGTTATAATGTGATGCCTTCGATTACTTATGATCTAACTTATGGAACGAAAAAGATTGTGTTTTTAAATTTGAGTCACAACATGATAAATGAAATAAGACCTGGTAGGACATTTATTTATACTTTAATTATATTAATAATGACATTATTTTAATTATTCATTTAACTTACCTATCCATATTTATCTTTCATAGGTGTGATCGGAAATCTGAGTTCTTTGCAAACGTTAGATTTATCTTTTAATGAGCTGACGGATATAAGTGAAGATCGATCTCTAACAATTCCAAGCACTCTGAAAAATCTTTATTTAGAAAATAATCAACTGATAACTATCCCAATCAAAAATCTTCAAAAGCTGAAATTTCTAGATCTTAGGAATAATCAACTTGAATATTATACAGAAATTACTCGAATGGTCATGAATGGAAGCCAAGTACTTTTTGAAGGTAAATTACGATTTGTTTTATATTATTTATTTCAAGTAATTTTTTTTTAAATGTACATTATTAAGACATTACCATCTGAGGGTAAAAAGATATGTTTTTTTGTTGATTGTTCATTAACTGCTGGAGACATATAATTTAGTTGAAACACAATATGCATCAAAGTCCAGCAATGTATTGTATTGCTACAATGTCTATACAAAATATTTAGTTTGTTATGATAAAAAAGATGGCATAGGCCTTATAATTGTAATACACAGATTGTAAATAATAACTATGAAAATTTCCAATAAATAAATCTTTGGTTTAATTTCATTATTTTATTATCATCAGCTATTTTGCATACTCACTATCATATGATTTGGTTCATATTAGAAGGTTATCAGTCCATTTTTGAAGCTCTCATATGGTGTTTTTATTAAGAAAGACTAGTCCTATGAGCAAATGTGCAAATATATAGGGTTGGCAAAAAAGTCCTTTCAGTTTTTGTGTTCAAGTTTTGTTTATAATACATTTTTATTTATTTTTATTACGTCACATTTTTTTGATGCAATTAATCCCAACAGAGGATAACAGAGGAGTTTATTCTATTTGTAATATGTAAACAGTTATGTCTGTTGATATTTGTTAAGATTAGGTCAGTATTGTGTTAGTGATCCAGCTGAGAAGATGGACAGAAATATTGTGCATTATAGGCATATTTTGCTTTATTACTTCAAAAAAGGAAAATGAGCTGCAATCATTTTCGGAAGGTCGGCTATGTTTCTAGGCTTGATGTTTGGGTCCCCCACCGAAGCCAACTTGGCAACACGCATTTCCATTTGCGTTTTACTGCGGAAACGTCAAGCAAAATGATTGTCTACGATAATGTGGTGCAAAAAAATCTTGGAGACCCAGCAACGAACCACTTGGAATCACATCTAAAGCGGGATTGCATCCAAAAAAGATAATGCTTTCTGTATGGTGGGATTTCAAGAGCATGATTTTGTATGAGCTGTTGCCACAAGGTGTATCTATCGATTCCACTCTATACTGCTCACAATTAACAAAATTGTATGAATCAATTTGAAGAAAATGCCCAGAACTGGCAAATAGAAAGGGTGTCGTCTTCCATCATGACAACATTAGGCCCCACATTTTGTTAGTCACCCACAATAAATTGTTAGCCCTTAGATGGAATCTTTTCTCTCCCTATTCACCGGACCTTGCTCATAGTGACTACCACTTTTTCCGGTCTCTACAAAATTCCTTAAGTGGAAAACGGTTTGAAAATGAACAGGATGTCAGGCAGCACCTTGATCACTTTTTCACTAATAAACTACAGACATTCTATGAACATGGGATTATTCAGCTGTTGGAGAGATGGGGTAAGGCAATCGAAAATAATGTACATTACATTGTAAGTTAAAATAAATATTATTTACAAAATATACTTTTCTTTCATCCAAAAAAACTGAAAGGACTTAGTTGCCAATAGATAGCATGAATAAATGTGCTAGACTTCCTTGACTTCAAAGCAAGTAAGATCTCAATTCAGATAAAAATCTAATTGATGATTTTTAAGCATGGATCAAATCATATCTAAAAACTCTTTTACCGAGTATCTTCTGTGCGGAATTCAATATTAGTTAAATACTTAAAGTTACTTGGTAAGATTTTAAATATATTGATTATTTTGTCGATGCCATCTATATGTTTATTATATTCTATTACTGACATAAGACTTTAATATTATTTCTATTGAAGCTCAATCTTACTTGTATTTTTAATTTGTTAATTATTAATATAATTCATACATCCACTTTTTTAATTTTCAAACAACATTACCATGTTTACCTGTGCTTGTAAGATAAAGAAATTTCTTTTCACTAGTTTTTCTTTTTAACATTTTACTAGTATTATTGTCATATTGATTTGCAATATTGTCAAACAGGTAATCATATAAACTGTGATTGCCGCCTGCGACCATTGAGGAGGTGGCTACTTGATGACTATTCACGTATTAACCATTGGTCAGAAGTATCTTGCACTTTTCCAACAATGTTGTCTGGGCAAAAACTAGTGGAGCTGAATGAGGAAGCAATGCAGTGTAATGGTGATGGAGCGAGAGAAAATGAAGATTATGATACAACACCTGATGTTAAATTTAGAGAAATACATAGGTAATAATTTAAAACTATTCTTGTTTGAATCTTAATAAAATCATGATAATCTGTTATTTTTATTGATATAAAGATATATTAATATTTTTTTATATTTTTAATAAAAATATAAATTTGAATACAATAGTTTCATAATTGATGGGCATTCTTGTAAAATAAGTTTTTAAAATTGAAGATAAAAACATAATAAATATTTGTTTTTATCCCTCACTGTATATCTGCCATTTAAATTTGCAAGAACTTTCATTGATCCTTCAATCCATCATTCTGAAGCTATTTAGGACATTCAAATAATACTGTTACATAAGTGTTTAATATAATTGAATTGTTTATTATTGAAAAGTAATAAATTGAAATTACTGATATACATATTGTTTTGCTTGATTTTCTGAAGGTGGTACAAATTTTTGTTACAATTTTAAGAATTTTATCATAGATTACATTTTAATTTTTAGGTATTAAAATTGTAGTGTTGAGACAGTTTTTTTCTGGAATACTCAAAACCTATTTTTGTTGTTTGTTTTCCTACTAAAATAAATTATTCAACTATAGTTATTAAATAAGTTGAAATATCAAAGATAAATTAAAGTCAATGAGGTGTAAATAGTTTACCATAGGTTAATATAAGAAGTTGGGATGTGTATGTAGGTGGTTGTCATTACATCGTTGGCCCCGTGCAGCTGGATTCATAATGAATTGTAGTTGACCATTGATTAAAGAGGCTACGGGGCCAATGACATGATAATAACCTCCTACATACATGTAACAACTTCTGCTCATATTTAATTAAAATTCATTGAACTAATAAATAAGTATTAATATTGAAATAATAAATAATTCAAAATAAGTTATGAAACAATCTATTTATTTATTGACTTGAGATTCCATCTTTAGCCCCTTTCACTCTTCTATTATTTCTGTTAGCAATAAACAAAGTTGTCTATGAAAATTTACTCCATAGATGAGAATCCCTACCTCATTAAAGTCCTTTATGAGATTGAAAAATGGAAGGAAAAAGTTTAAAATATTTTTTTTCACTTTTTAACACATTATTTTAATAAACAATGTTTCATAGGAATTCCAATGGAAAAATACACTTAACATGGTATGTGACTGCAAAAGAGGACATAGCTGACTTCAACTTGTACGTTAAAGGGCCATTGGAAATCGGAACAGATAATGCAATGTTCAAGAAATCTCTCACGTACAGTACAAGAAGTGCTATCTTATCAAATTTTCCGACTTCAGAGGTATGTTAATTATGTTGTATAAAATGTTAATTAGTACTTAAAATACAACGGAATACTGAAAAAACTTAATTCTGGGACACAGTCGAACAAAATACTGGCTTAAAGACCAAAGGTGATTGTGAGTCTACCTCAAGGCAAGTGTTTGCCCCAAAAATGGTCTTTATTGTAGTGTTCCTTACCCTGCCCCATCTGGTTCTGCCTTCCACCTTCCTCAGATACCATATTTCTATTGCATGTACAAGTCCTTTATGTCTTGTTGTTATTGTCCAGGACTCAGAGGAATATGTGAGCAGTGGTACAATTGTTGATGTAGGATTTACACACATCAGATTTTTTTGATATTTTCTAGTGTTTTGTACAAATACTGAGGAAGTGATGAGAAGATGCCAAGATGTACCCATGGCGGCGAAGACATCAGACATACAGGCCATTATATATTCATATATGAGACTACCCCGAAAATCTCTTTTGTACACTACACAATTAATTAACCCCAACAGCTAAATCTCTCAATTGTAGTCCTCTTTTTCCTCACAATAAAGGGCTCCTGATTGTAAAGAGCATACCAGGCCACTAATGTGACTAGTGAACTTGTATACATTGATTTCGGTATCTTTCCTCAAGGATATACCTTGCCTCTTTTCTGTTTAGGAAGGTTTTATTTAGGGATCAAAACATTTGTCCAGTAGCATTAATATGTTCTGGGATTTCTGATTCATTGTAGCCTGACTCCTCTAGATGAGCCCCAAGGTACTTGAATGTTTGGACCTGCTCAAGTCTGTCCACTTTTATCCTGAGTACTTTCAAAGGGATCGCATTTCTTTTATAGAACATTTAGATTGTGCTTCTGGTCTCTATCATTGTTTGCTAATACTGCCATATCATTGGCTGAACAAAGTAGATAATAATTAATAGGGCTTAAGATGAAGTATTGCAGAAGAAAACTTCTGAGTCTTTCTTTCACTCTTTTCAACTATTATCGAGAACATAATTTTTTCTGACTTTGAGAATTCTTTAGAGATATCTATGTATCTAGAATGATGTGTTGATTTTTTTTAATGATGTAAAATTTTTTTACGGACTTATGAGGTATTATAGCATAAGTGATGTAAGTTGTTATACAAGGTGAATTGGATTTAAAGGAAACAACAAAAACTTCAAGTTGAATTTTTATTTCTACATATTATTTAAATTTACAGCAGTGTTAAAAATATAAATCAATGTGCTATCTAATTAATATGAAATTAAAATGCCTAATAAAGGAGAACCTAATGACAATTTTTATTACTATTATAGGGAACCTTGGAACTATGCATTGTAGCAATGGATAGTGAAGGACATGAAAGAGGTCGACACGATTTGCAATGCAGAAATTTGTCTACTAATGGAAGTTCAGCTTCTGCTTTAAGTTCAATTAGCTCTCTATTCCTTTGTTTTAGTTTATCAATTCTCATGTTATGCCAATGAAAATGGTACTTTGTCCTATATTTTCAGTCATTCCATAATTTATTTATTTATA
>NW_027116029.1:449763-452458 GCF_000696795.3 Halyomorpha halys | reverse complement strand
ATTGTAAATAATACTCGAAGCGAATAACTACTTTTATACATATGTGTAATATAAAAGCTGTAAATATTGTATTATAAAATAATAAAAGTAAAGTTCCTTATTTTTTATATTGTTTCGTTAGTTACCTAGTATATATTATGAAATAAATATGTACTTAAATTTTTATATAACTAGCTATCGTCTCATCTTTCTCTCTTCTTTTGCTGATCTTTATTATTTACATATTTCTTAGACTATTGAAGCTGTGATATCTATAAAATTAATTTTAGTATGATGTATTTTATTGTGTGTAACATAAACATTATTCACATTTTATGAACTATTTTCATTATGCATTTTTCAAATTTTTTACTCTATTTTTAAAATTAAATTTAATATGAAATTATTGAATGTTATCATGTGCAACATACAATATGAAATATAATAATGTACCAAGCTGTAAAATTTGATTAATTTAATTAATTAAATTGATTTATAATAAATTATTAAATGAATGTTAATTATCCTAAATAAAGGAAAATATATTTTATTTTGTTTTTAAGATATAAAAATATATTTATAGAATGCTTAGCACACTGCACTTTCCAAATGTTTAATAAAACATTATTATATATGTTTTTATAATTATTCAATGTAAAAATGCGTATAATTAATTTTTAAAATATTTATTATTATTATTCATTAAGTTTAGTGAATTAAGACAAATTTGTTAAATGTTTTTAATATTTTATGGTTTGTGAACTTCAAATTTTGTATAAAAGGAGTCGGTAATAATGTTAAAACATTCCTTTGTTTAAATATTTTTCCACGATAGAATAAATGTTTTTTTATAAAAAATAAATAAATCTTGTTTTTAAAAACAATTTTTCATACTATTACCAGAGGAAACCTTAATCTGTTTCATATAAAAATTATTTAAAATGTTTTAGTCAAACTTGGCTTGGTTCAAACCATGGTTTTGTAAACTAATTTTTCTTTTGTCAGAGAATTATTAGGTTTAATTACAGTAGGAACAATGGTTTAACATTCTCGTACTGTACCTACTTAACTTAAAACAAATGAGATCCTGAGATTAATTAAGATATAAATCAGTTAATAAGAGCAAAGTAATGACAACTTTGTCACCCAATCTTATCTCTATTAAAGACTCCTCAATAGAACCTTTTTATCTTGTTTCATGATTGACTTATTTAAGGCCTAAAATTTTGGTTTATAAATGTTATATTCTCTTAACCTGCCAGAACAAAAAATCGAAAATAAACCTGGATACCTGCAATGAACTCAGAGGTTTCATATGCACTTTTAAAAATCGACTTTCTCTGTGCATTTTCCTTACTTCTTTGTTGCCTGTACCGAGAGCCTCAGTGGAAAGCTTTCTTCCTGCCAGGTAAAATATGCTGGGGTTAATATTTGTAGGTCACAGAATTAATTAATAAAAAAAAAAAAATAAACTTATTTTAAAACATATACATATATGTTTGACCCTCTTTAGATGTAAATGATTTTTTTTTTCTATTGCCAGAACTTTAAAAGTTTTTTTTTGTTTAAATAACAAAATAATTTTCATCTTCATATAATCGTCGCATTGAATATTCATGGTCATTTGAATTACTCTGGCCTGCATCAAGTTTCTCTTTCAATTTTTCATCATTATAATCAGATCATCTGTTTCAAACAATACCCAATATATTCTCCAACATTACTAGGACTCTAAAAATTATTTTCTTCATCTTGCATCAGCTATTTTTCAGTAAAAGGCTATTTTGCTGGATTTATAAGATTCTGATAGTATAAGTGCTCTAATAGAGAATATATATGTCAGATAAAATGTTGTAGCTTCTTATAATTGATGAATAAACAAAAATAAGGATAATTACAGAAACCAAACAAAAGACCTTCAGGTTTTTAGATCAGGTGTAACATAGGCAAATTCTAAAAATCGACTAAGGGTGAATGATGGCAAGAGGTAGAGGCTTTGGTGATCTCCACTGCTCCACAAATGAAAAACATTTATAAAAAAAAGTCACTATTCTAATTAAGGAGGACCTGCCAGGTTGCGAACACCCGAGGTTTAACTGAATACATCAAAAACCAGATATAACAAATAAAATTTCAAGTTTTGTAATCTGAGAAAGAAAACAAAAAAGTTGTTACTAGAAGGTATAATGTTGAGCATCATAAAACAATGAAATGGGAATGTGTGTGATATATCACAGTAAAGATAAACAGAATGGTATTTTTCCAAGTCAATAAATTTTAAAAGTCAGTAAGACCCATAGCTTAGGCTATTGGATCTTTATAAAGTAAGAAAAGTAATTAATTTGATTCCAATAAATATTGTATTATAATTTTTACAGAAGCTATTGAACGCAACTAATTTTTTTACAACTTATAATAATTTACCATATTTAATAAAATTTTCTATCTGGATTCCATCTCCGACGACAATTCTATAATCATCGACAAGATATCATGATGTGGAAAACTGAGAAAGAAACTATTCATCGATTTTTCAATGAAAGTTTGATAAATTTTTTTTATAAATCAAATATGTAATTGACACATTGCCTTACCTGATTAAATCAGAGAAATATTTACATATGAATTAATCTACTACAAAATGTTAAGTTAATTATGTTACCTGTAAAGTGATGAGATAATAATAAAATATAATAAATTTTTTTTTTAAATTTAT
>NW_027116029.1:437953-448545 GCF_000696795.3 Halyomorpha halys | reverse complement strand
ATAAGAGTTTTTCTAGGATTTTGCCCATAATGGGCAGGAGTGAAATAGGACGGTAGGAAGATGGATAATAAATTTAAAAAAAAATCTAATCATATAGTTTACAATCTGTCATAATAATTTATTGTTTCATTAATAATAATATATGGGTCATTAATTGTCAAATTTTGTTACTATTTTAGTAACTGAACTTTTTATGAATGATAAACAGTCTGAAAGTGAATCATTATATTTTTGGTTGTCATCCTTCTTGAGGCTAACATTTGCTTCTCACTTTTAAGGTTCTAATTATTAATTATAATCTACTTATAAAATAAATAATACTTGATTTGTCTCTCCTTAGTTTAGCCACAAAGCCTGAGGCTGAGGTTTTATAAGTTAATGGTACCAATTTCTTTTGCAGTAAACTTAAAAAAAAAAAAAACTGTCATTTTTATAGCATTTTTGCAAGGTATAAAATATAATTTAAATTTAGTTGGAACACAACAACCACTATAATACTAATTGTCACACAGTTTTTGATCACTCCTCAGTTTGTAGAAATTTTGAGCTGAGAGGTGATCAGGACACCTTATTAGAAAGTATGTGATCTCTTTTGTTCCCTTCCTTTAAATCTTGAGTTGATTCCAGTATGTGAAAAAAAAATTTTGTGTATTTTTATTTGTGGTCATTCATTAGAGCTTGAAAAATCAATAAACAAACAGATTTGATTAAATAAATCAAAAATTTTTTTTCTGTTTTGTCTCAACACTTTATTTTTCAACAGTCCAACGTTTCGGCCATTCTAGCCAATCTCAAGGACATCTTCAATATAATTTCTTCCTCACATTAATTTAAAGTTTCTTTTGCAGGCTATTCTGCCCAGGTCATTTTCTTTATTATAAGTTAAAAGCCTATTTTTTAAATTTTAAAATCATTAATATTTAATTTTTCTTATATAAGATTATCCACAATTAATACACTACCATAAAATAAATGGTTTGTTATTGTTGAAACATAGGACATTAAATAGTTAAAAACTATTTGTTCTTTTTTGACTGCAACCCTGACCATCTTTTTATATTTAAGTTATACGGTCAACTATATATATATATATAGATTCGGCTTATGTTTTATGCATTACATTATTTGGCAGTATTTCAAAACCTCTGTACATAAATGCTTATTAATTTTTTTTTTTTTAAACTCGAATGTATAAATAAAAATGGTTGATCTGCCTCTTCCTAGCCTCAATGAAAGTTTTTAGGTTGCTAGGCAATCTCCGTTTAATTATAATTAATTTCCTTTAAGTATTTACTATTATGACCCAAGTGGAATTTGATAAATGAACTTCTAAGTGAACTAATTGGTAGTTGAAGAAATTTATTTTTTTTTATGTCCTACCTACTCATTTCTGACATAAGGGGAGGGAGAGAGGAATTATCCTATAGGTTACCACCCTTTTGTAAGCAAAGTAAGAATCTTGAATTTTCATTTAATGGAGCCACCACGAAATAAAAGTCAACCAGTCCTGGATGAAATTGAATCGACACTGTTGCAGTTTGGAGGCTGCTTAGGTGACACCTTAACATACTCACAACATTTCAACAAGAGTAACTCGCCTTCTTTTACGGGGCTAGAATTCAGTTATATATCTTGACCCCCTCCAATTATCACTGTTTCCTGCCTATGATATCCAGTCCTATTCCTAGGATATTATTAGCATCTCCTAACCATCTGACCACCTCAACTTTGGTCTCCCTCTCCTTCTTATCCCATAAATCATAAATTTCCTATGTAATAGCAGTATTTTTCAATTAGTTTTTAGGAGCATGTCAAAAGTATTTTTCATCAAACCCACCTAAACAAAAGTAAACATTATGGTTTACTTTTACTAATGGCTTTTTATTATTAGTGCAAAATTTCAAGATAATTATACTTTATACAACACTGGAAAAAAGGTTCTCTGTCCAACTCCAGCTGTGAAAGAACTTAAATACATAGGGATTTTTCTACATTAACCATGACGCTTGGGGGTAAGACTATTCACCCCAACACAGCCATTTATGCATCGTCATATCGAATAGATAAAATAATAAACAGTCCCTTCTTAAAACCTCATCGTATATTTAAAAAAATTGGAAGATTAAATTAAATGAACCTAAAGCGATATTATATTCACTAAAAGGAGATCGCCCATAGATCACAAAATTGTTATTGATAATGATGAGAAGATAGTTGACTGTAGATAATATATATGAGGAAAAGATGGTTGGGGTGTGCGGTCAGTAAATAACACAAATAAGTTGAGAGAACTTATTTAATAGTGCCAACGTTTCGGCCAACGTTCATCAGGGCTACTAGTACAAGATTAGAAATCTAATAGTAGTACAATACGTAAATAGTACTACAATACGTAAATAGTACTACAAAACATGGGTTCAGTTGGTCAAGAAGAGTGAAAAACTTTGATCTAAAAGTTGTGTTGCCCAACTGTTTTAACTAAAACAACACATCCACTAACCTACCAAGCCAATGTCATCTATAACATAAACAATACTTGAGACCTGAATTGTATGTATGAATTTTATTAAAATTAATAAGAAGATAAATATAAATTTTTTTTTAGTTATTACACTA
Organism: Halyomorpha halys; assembly: GCF_000696795.3. Classification (NCBI taxonomy): domain Eukaryota; kingdom Metazoa; phylum Arthropoda; class Insecta; order Hemiptera; family Pentatomidae; genus Halyomorpha; species Halyomorpha halys. The sequence continues at coordinate 445,929 of NW_027116029.1, read as the reverse complement.
AAACTTAGGAGTTCTTTCAGTGTAATTAACTCAGAATCAGTCATAATTTTAGAGTTATTATATATTAAATGAGAGGCATATTAATTCAGAGAACTATCTTACACCAATGCATGGTATCAAATTTCAGCAGAAAAGTATAGGTTACAGAAGTGAAACAGGCAAATTTCAAAATTAAATTGTTTTCTGAAGAATTAATTTTATATAATTATATCTTTTCGATTTCTTTCTTTCTGATACTCTCTCTGAAGGAAACCTCTTCAAGTCATCATTTTGGACAGTGACAACCATTAGCGATTTTTCGATGATACATTTTTAAAGTTTTAAGTTAGTAATATCTGGACATACGGAGTTGAGCTTTGGGGTTCCACTAAACCATCAAATTCCTCCTGAATCCAATCCTTACAGTCCAAAATCCTTAATGCTCCTTACTTTGTCACAAATCAAGTCATCCATCAGGACCTCAATGTTCCATATGTTCCGATTTGGCCAGAACCAAATACCATTCCTTCCATGATAAACTTCTCAACCACCCAGATCCACTTGTTTCTATCTAACCTGGCTTCTCCTTCATTACCTAATAATCCTGAAAAGAAGATGGCCTCCAGATCTTCTCCTCTAGAGATGTTATTGGAGTTCTATCAGTGGGTAGATTCTCTACTTGTTTGTATCATGTCACTATGACACCAACAGCAAATTTACTTGTATATATTTGTAAATAACAATAAATAAATTATTAAAATAAAAAATAAGTTAAAATTATAATGTTAGTAAAAAAAAAACTTCCCATTTTTACTGCCACAGCTACAAACCCAATTGATGACAAAGTATTTAGAAAATAGTTCTTTTTTTTATTGTAAATCAGATGACAATCTTTTACTTTAATTTCAAACATGGAAAAGTAATATCACATTAATCCTGTAATGTATAAATTAGGGTCACAGTTCACAACTTAGGCTCCAATGCTGGGAAATTCTCTTTATACTATTATTATTACGGTTGTATTAAGATCACAGGTGTCAACATTGCTGATGTGGGAACCTTCAATTCTCTTAGCAAGTTTCAATTCAACCCCAGTTTTTCTTTAGTTAAGATTCACGGTAGATGAGTCAAAAAGAGCGGTTTGAGTAATGGGCCGCCAATGATTCGCTCGGATACCAGTGAAATCTCAAAGCCGTTAGAAGTTTTTTCTATTCTGGCCGCTGCTGTTTCGAGACTCGCTAATCAAGAGGATGGTCGATCACGATCGACCAGTTCTTTTCTTCGCTGGCCTTTCGTCCGTTAGCGCAGCGGGTGCTGTCCCTAATAGGATTAGACTCCCGCCTTGAGATAAACACTCGATCTGATATGCTGCTTAGCTGGAATGCTATGCCTATTTAGTCAACCTACGAGGTTATGCTTTCGTGTGGTGCACAGTTATTAGTGCGATAAATCTGGATTTTTTGAAGTTCTCATTTCAAGTTGATATATGTAAGGGAGCTGGGCTGTAACTTGATCCTGGAAGGATAAATTGCAATGTTTGAATCTTCAAGCTAAGCAGTTTTTATGACAGATAAATTAATTATATGAGAAAAGTGCCAGTTGGTAAAAGCACTTTAATTTTAATTATTAGAATGCTACCAATGCGTAGGTTCTCTACACGCCTGTAACACTCCATTTTAACTGAGATCAAATTTACTAAATGTATTATAATGTATAGTTGTAAATAGGAATAAATAAATGAATAAAAAAAAAATATTCATTTATCCATTTCCTATTATGTCAGCTCACCAAGAGCTGAAGTTAATCAAATCTATAGATTAAATTAAACAACTAAGTATTATTATTGCCCCCAGTTCTTTGTCACTTAATAAACAGGTAATATCAGTTGAATAAACAGAGTCGGTAACTTAAAATACCAATAAAGGAACCGAATAAATTGCAAGCTTTTAGTTTCGTATTTTATGCTTCATAATAGCCTTATGATTTTGTTGTAAAAAAACTAAAACCATAGCACAGTACAGTGATTCTAGCTATTCATTTTCATAATAGCTGAAATTCAAACCCCTCAAGAGAGATATAGTAATTAGGAAAATAATCATGGCTCCCCAAGAACGATTCTCGAGGGTAAAACTCATGAGGAAGATATGCTAAATGAGTTGGAGTATGGTTGATATTACAATCCTCCATCTAAAAATAAAATTTTGATTTATGGAGAAATCATCAGGAACGCTGTTCAACCAACAGAACAACATAACAGTGCGAGAATCTGCAAATTCATATGGTCGAATTCGTACAAGAACACCATATACGGTGTAGTACGGATAATCAATTCACGAGTTATGTCCTCCTACACTATCTTCTGTTTTTTTCACTGACCCCTGCGTTTCCAAACAGACCAAAAAACCCATTGAGATGGTATCGATACTGACGTTCTTTTCTTATAACCAAAAATTAGAAAAAAAAAACTGCTTTTGTTGATTTAATAAAACCATTTTCCACTTTTTAGATTCTGAAGAACAATTAAAGTAACTTTTTATTTTTGTAACATAAAAATAAGATCAATACTTTATTTTAAGATATCAACCGAGATTTGTTTTCGAGTATATTTTTGCTGCTGCTTATAACTGCATTTACTTCGGATCTTTGTTTACTGAATCTTTTTTATCTGCGTAAAATTATCTAAAGGATAGGTTTATAAGATAATTTTGTCCTCATAAATCGGTCAGTTTGACCACTATGCGGGGTCCAATCTCATGATTAATGCTATATGCATATTTCTTTATGTTTTATGGGAAACATTCAAAACTTGAAATACATTCATATGAAAAGAAAGTAAAAAATATGTTCTCAACCATATAATGCCCTGTTACAATTCAGGTTACTTTCATAAGAAAAATTTAGGCAATAGAATCTTAGCATGTTCGGTTTTGGGGTTTCACTCTTCACTAGCCATAGCGGAAAGTTTCGCATTAAAATATCTGTTCTTAAGAGGTAATTTATTTGTAACGGGTGTGCTTTGAGGTTACGATCGATCAGCTGGCGCGAGTGGAGAGGTTATATTAATGACCTATATCAGGTGAAATGGTTTTGTCGCAGCTGCAATTATTTTCACAAACTAGTTTATTTCCTCTTAAGATATATTTCTTATTTATATGTATTATTATTCTTGGCAAATGATATATTTTTTTCATTATGTTTCAGTTGTTGGTTATGTTCAGTAGCAGTGGTATTTTTCAAGTTTTAAAAAAACCCAAGTAACTTAAGTGACTTTGTTAAACAAGTTAGTTGGTGTGTTATGCCGGTTCTGCCGCAGTACTTTGAGAAGTGGAATTTGGACCCTAGCCTCGACCCTACCTTAACTACTGGTCACGTGCCCTTGGACCTTGGACCCTAGCCTCGACCATACTTTAACCACTGGTCACGTGACCGATAATGGGAAATTTTAATTAAAATTTTTACTTCGACCTAACCTTAAACAGTCACGTCATCATAAGGCAGCCAATCAGAAGTTAGCATCTGATCACGTGACACATGATGGGGGATTTAAAGGTTAAGGTAGAGTAGACGTTAGGGTCCAAAGTCTGCTCCTCAAAGTACTACGCCAGAACCGGCCTAACATCCCTACTCAAGTTTATCAATTATATTTTGGGAAATAACGTGGAAATTATTGGATGCCACATAAAGTTTGTAAAACCTGTTGACACTTCGATTCTGAATTCAAGGAAGACGCAAAGAGCTTCGATTTGTTGTCCAAGATGGTGTGAGCCAAAAAAATGACCTTAATGGTTGCTACTTGTTTGTCGTGAATTTAAAAGATAGATATGAAATAAAAAGTAATTTGGGGCGTATTCAGCAACCAAATTTGCTTAGTTAGAATTTGCTTCATCGTGCGTTGCAAGTGATATTGCTGAAAAAATGTTAGATCCCCAATACATCTGTTTCGTATTTAGAACCCATCTCTCGCAGCTGAATATCAGAGCTCCCTTTACCATGGGATTGTACACCCGTAGTTGCAGATTTTCCGGGATTTCAGTATTCTTGACAGAGAGAAGAAGGCACTGTATACGCTGGGCTGTTGGCTACTTATTGAGGTTATTGTTAAGCCGGTGGAGGTTTTTGAAACTACCCACTTTCGGAAACGATTTACCATCCACGCAGACCATGTGAATTTTCCGACTTACTATCAGGTACGAGCATATTAAATATATACATGTGGTAGGTATAATGATGCTATGCGTCGGAATAGTAGCAGTAAGTATTTACGCATGCACCAACTATCAAGAAAATCCTTATAATACAACGATACTGTCACGACTGCAAATGCCATGTTTATGTAATGGCTACAACAACTGATACTATCACAATCTTCGGCACTGTTATAGGCTTAACCTACTATTGTAATAAAATATCAAAGAATAGACAAAAATGATTTATTTGGTGGAAAAGGAAAGGCGAACTCCCATTATCAGAATCTACCAGATATTCCTTACGGATACAAATTTCAATGCTCTATAAAATGGATTGTGGGATCTCCACAACGACATACGATCGGACGTAAACCTTGGAATGAAACTATTAGTGGAGTTTGTTATGATTTATGTGTGAAAGAGGTATTGTAAGCTGGGATAGCTTCATTTGAATAAAGCTCAGGGACAACTGGGAGATGGTTATTCACCTGGTAGTAGGCTGCTCTATCTCCGCTGCAGTTCTGATTCATCTCAGCTCATTACAAATCATTTTAAATTTAAATTATAACTTCTTTTTGTTTTTTCTCATAATAGGGAAAGGTCAGGTGGCTATGGACACATGAAGTAAGTACAAATATAAAATACAATCAACAGCATTTCTGTATGTATTTTACTCTAAAAACAGATTTAGAAACTTCTTTAGTCGTACTAATTAATATTATTAATCACAATAGTTTTTTTAATAAAAAAAATAAAATAATAAAATTACAGAGGCCTTGAATTTTTGACAAAACAAAAGATAGCCCCGGAAAAATATTGTGGTACATCCGCACAAACTATTAGTGGTGACCCAAACGTCTTTTGGCCTCATAAACATCAAAACTGTAATATTGCTCTGACGTTTCAATATAAATACTAACTTCTACAATCTTCTTAGACCCAATATTTGCTTTGGATCCAGTCTTCATGTCGCCTACATTTGATGCACACGCTCTCTCTGTCTTCTTGTGAAAGACAGAATCTTTTTAAAATATTTTTCTTTTTCAGATCATTTTTATCACCTTTACTTTTCTTGTTGAACAAACTGCGTATTTAAAATTTGTTTCTTAACTATACTATCAGTACATGTTATTTTTGATATACAAAAAATCTCAAATTAATTTCGGTTAAACGAATAAATTTGCATTTTATCCTTCATGTATAATACAATATAATTATAAATACGCATGCTATATCTTTCAGTAAGTTCTACAAAGGAGAAGCAAGGCACAAGGGACAGGTATCAACTGTGCCGGACTAGAAAGAAGAAAAAAAATTATGAAAAAGCTAATAAGAGACCGAGATAATGATACGGAGAACAATACCTGTGAGTCGTGTATCCATGTCGGTAATGGCGTATCATCAATGTGGCCCTCCCTGCATCATCAAGCTTAATTATTACCAACAATGGATCTATCTCTGCATCTTATTGTCCTCCTTATTTGTAAATAGATTTTTTGTTTTATTTTACCTCAATCGAGGCAAGGGTAGAAAAAAGTGCATGTAAGGCAGATTAAGTTTTAAGAAACATGTATTTTTAAATTTTATACAATTTTATGTAGTTACAGGTGAAGGTGGTACTACGGAACCTGAGATAAAGAGAGAAAAACTTTATTCAAAAACAACAAACGCCAAACGCTTGTTAATACATTTTTAAATGTAATTAAATAAAATTATATTTTTATTTTCGTTAAATTCCTGACTGAGATAGCCTTTGTCAATGGCTAAGATGATTTTACGAAAACCTTTTATAACAAGATCTAAAAAGCCGAATAAACTTCCCTGTAACTATTGAAAATCTCAATCCCCTTGTGAAAAATAATTTTGGATTGAACAGAACATCTGATCCTTCATTGGAATAATGAAATATTTTCCTGGTAATGCTATAAGAGCAAGATGAAATTCAACAAATTCTGAAAAAGAAATCTAAACAAAAATAGCAACCTATTATAATAAAAATTTCCTTTTTTTTAAAAATCTTTTATGAAGATTTTTTATAACCCAAATTAATTTGATCTTTAATACGATATTAACGAAAAAAAAGTATAAAAATATATTTTTCAAGGTATTCCAATCAGTTTGAAGCGATCGTTATGCTAAAATACATAAAGCCCGACATAAAACGTCAGATTTCTGATAACACTACAATCCAGATGATATGTCTCTTATGACCTCATACAACACATAAAACAAACTGCCAGGATTTTCCCACGGCCTTGGCAGGTGCAGCTGGTGCGGCTTTAAGGGCCTGGCAATATGAATAAAAATTAAAACTCTCTTGGAAGTTTTGATATTTAATCACAGATAAAATAAAGTTAACTACTGCAGTTCACGAATTAAGCCAGATTAAGTTAACAGAATGAAGGGATGGATTAATCTGCAAGTTTGTGTTTCTTGATAATTGGGGAGCTCAAAGAAATATTTTAGTAAATGCTAGTACAGAGCCTCACATCGGCGAAGGCCATTTATAGATTTTTTCTCAATTAAGAGAAACCCACTTTAAAGAGGATGGGTGTGCCAAGAGAAGGTTTCCCGATTGCAGGGTCAAACCACGGCTAATGTTACAAAATAAATATTTATGTGCCACAGCCAGACCGAAGATAGGTCACAGTGCTTTACTCACTGAGCAACCCCACTCCCTTATTAGTTGCTATAATTATAATACCATACAATATACAAACTGATCAAAATGAAATCATATAGGTATATAAAATACCAAATAATTGATAAAACCTGATAGACCAGTAGTATCATAATACCTAAAAAATATGTATTAAAATTAGACTGATTTATATTATGTAAAATTTACAAACAATTCTCGAAGTCCAGAACTATCCTTTAGCATTGTTGATTGCTAAATGTTTTGAATAATGTAAGGCATTTTGTTATAAAATGTTAAATATGATACTGGATTTCTTGAGCCCATGATTTGGTACGAGTTAATTGCTTTATATTTAACTAGATTACTTTTTTAAAAAAATTAATGGTACATAAATATTCAATTTTTTTTTAAAATCTTAATCCTACTTTAAAATTAAAATTAAATTATAAATGCATCTATTTTTACATAAAATTATTATGTAAAAATAGATGCAATATTTTTTGGGTTTTGTCGGACTTAGTTCTTTGTGATTCCCATGCAAAAGAAAAAAACATACAATAGAAGCATGCTGCACTGCTTAAGAGTGCTTTTTATTTATATATTTAACAAGATGACTTTTTTTTTTTTTAAATTAATGATATGTGAATAATATTATTTTAAAAAATAATACTACATTAAAATTAAAATTATTTATAAACAGTTAAAACATTTTTTTCAGGTTTTTTAGATTCCTACACAGAAGAAAAAAACATGGAGTAGAGCGTGGTGCACTGCTTAAGTTTGTTTTTTAAATAATATATTTAACAAAATGACTTATTTTTTTAAAATTAATGATACGTGAAGAATATTTTTTAAAAACTTAATACTACATTAAAATTGAAATTACTTATAAATAGAAGAACAATTTTCTTTGAAATTCCTAAGTTGTAGAAAGAAAACATAAAATATAAGCATACCTAAGCGTGCTCTTTAATTATATATTTGCCAACATAATTTTTTTAAATTAATGATATATAAATAGTATTTTTAAAAACCTAATACTACATTAAAATTGAAATTATTTATTAATAGGAGGCTATTTTTTTATTTCTTTGAGATTCCTAAGTAGAAGAAAGAAAACATATAATAGATGCATGTAAATGCCTAAGCGTGCTTTTTAATTATATATT
>NW_027116029.1:405158-437003 GCF_000696795.3 Halyomorpha halys | reverse complement strand
GCATAAAATAAATAAATATTGTTTTGTTTATTTATGTTGTTCTTTGCTGACCGCACCCCCCGATAAACTTCTTCAAGCATTAATCTACGGTCAACTATCTACATCTCAAAATTATTTATTGGAAGATTATTGATTATTGATGGGTGCGGTAAAAAAAACTCAAATAGTAGATAATTATACTATTTTATTGAGCCTGTTAAAATTATTTATGAATAGATGGAACATTTTTTTCAGTTCTTTGAGATTCCCACGCAGACGAAAAAAAACATACAATAGAAGCATGGTGCACTAAGCGTGTTCGTCCTTCTCATAAGCTCACCATCTCGAAAAAAATTCGTAAGAAACGGGACTCAAATCCGTGCTCTTTTGAACAATGGATAGCTCTCCAATTTACCAGATACGGTGTTTTTTTACAGCACACGGAAACACTAAAGCAAGAACATAATTTTTTAATTTTTATTTAAAGCTTATTTTTTTGGTCAATTGCAGAACTATAAATATAAAATATATATATTTAAATATATCGATGAAATTTACAGTAATAGGAAAAAGCGTATAAGAGATAAATATAACGACAGGTATCAATAAATTTGTACATTAATGCTTGAAGTTATTATATTTTTAATAACAGCAAATATATTTATTTTATTTTTCTGTTTCTCAGATAATATAGCTTTAGAATTCTATAATTAAATCTTCATCATTTCAGGAGTTAAATAACAAAAAATAATTTCCTTTACCGATAATTCCGCACAAAAAAAGATAATCAATCGAGTCAATAATGATTGAATTTTTTTATTTACATTTTTCAATACTTCTTTATTAAAAAAAAGGTACTGTATGGTATTGGAACTGAGTATTAATTTGCTCAGAACCGTTTCTGGATAACAAAATATTATAATATTTTTATCAAATACTTCTGGATATTCAAATCTTCATTACATTTCAAACCATGAAAAATCAGGAGACCTTGGAAGATTTATCAGGAGTAGGGAAAAAATCCAACTATTTCTAGAATTCCATGCTATTGTTCAGATCAAACAAGTGGACAGTTCCGTCTTAAGGAAGCTTCTGGAATCAATGGAGATATTTAAGGAAGTAAGGTTAGTGACCTACAGGTTTCTTAGGAATTGAAGTTTATTATGGAAGGGCAGATATTTCTTCCTCAAGAAAGAGCAGAATTCTTCCTCTGCATTGTACAAAAATGAAAAAGGAATACGAAGGGCGTTAAAGTTATTTCATTGTCTTTGCCGCAAACAATTTTGAACAAATATTAAAGCTATTAAATTAATTATGATTTACTTATTCATATAATTATCAGCGATTGTTTTTATTTATATTTACGAATAGAAGAGACTAATTGTAAAACTCACATCATACACTTCAGCAAATTTTCTAGTGAGCATGAAAAACCTCTTATTTCAATAAAACAATTTACGGATTCGATTTACATTTATGGTTTATTCTTTAGTGTTTTTGTATTAACACATAACATTTCCTTTACAAAAAATACGTTAGTTAAAAAATCTGTTTTTATTGAAATTACAAGTCACTGATATATGTCATAAAATTTTCTGATATTTCCAAATTCGTGCTAAATCGGACGAGCCAATTAAGAAATAGCATCATTCTGTCGCTTTTCCTCAGCAGCATCATGATCTGTTTTTCGCTCTATTCAATTTCGCGGTTCTTTCCTTCAACAACATATATCTTCTTAAAATTTTGTCATAATATGTGAATATCTGTTTTTGTTTATTTCTCTCTTAATCATGTAAAACATTTTTTTACTAATACGATATTATTTTTTCCAGTAGTTTGAAAGAGGTATATGTGTGATATGGCATTTGTTCTTGTGCATATAGCATTTGTGCATTGTAGCTTCAAGATTCATTTACTCTGCGATAGTTATCTTTCGTGATATTACAATCACGACAATCAGAAAGAGTGGAAGTACGCTGTTTAGACGCGCTCCCACTCTTTCTCAACGAGCAGGTGACATTAAACCATACCTAAACCTGTCGACAGTAAATCTGAAAAATTACCACTAGTTACCATCTATATTCTTGATGTGGTGCGACAGTTTACTGTCAAGTTTGGGGGTTTCGGTGTCACAAAGCTATATCGTACTACAGGCGGACACTTTCTCTTGCACTAGGTTATTAATTATATTTTATTAATTTATTTATTAGTGAGCTCATTGGTAATGATGCACTGTGCTACAAACTGCAAGGACCCGGGTTCGAATCCAGTTATGGCAGATAATTATTTTCTGTTTCACTGTAACCGTTAGTCCACCCAGCCTCATAAAGTAAAAAAAGGGTACCCTTAATTTGGTAAAAATTTGAAGGTCGGGTGTGATTCGGACCAAATCACCCCTTGCACTACCGTAGATCTAAGGGCCGTTCGTAGTCAAGCTAAATGGGCACCTTTTAATGGCTTGTGACTCCAACGGCGCCGGTTCAAATCTAGCTTAGGGATCTAATTTTATTTCTGTGGTGATCCTACAAAAAAAAAAAAATCGTTGTTCTGGTAACAGTCTTACTTACAAAGTACTGCATCCTTAAGGCATCCATGGGTTGTAACAGTAAAGATTTATTAGTTATTAAAGAACCAACTAAATATTTACTTTAAATCATTACAACTAACCGTTAGCCTTGACAAGTATAATTAATAGATTGACAATGAAGGGCTGAGACCAGGCAACATAATGACAATCATAAAATAACTTCTGAGAAAACAGGTTGTTGCAACGTGGGAAATGATAAAGCAGAACTACTGCTATTGTTTCAGATGAAGACATGCAACTATGAAATACTTCCTTGGAGAAGTTGATCTCACTTGTTGATTAATGTTATTGCCTATTATTTTTCATTAATTGAATATATTAACTATAAAAATTGCTCTGTTACTGCATTTGATGACGATTTAGCGGTTTGAAGCAGTAGCATAAGAAGTAGCAGTCGACTCAAAAATCTCAATACAAAACCCTGATATATAAAAAGGCTTTTATTTTCATTCCGGTCGGAGAAATAGATACAGCAACATACAAGTACCTTAACCGGAATGAACTGGCCGATCGAGTTGCAGAATGTATGATACAAAATTTCATAGAGATTTGAAGAATTTTCTACATTTGCCCCGCTAAAGAAAAAAAAAATTAAGAGCTCATGTATAGAATTAGGGAGGCGAACTAAATAAAGTTTAAAAATGTCAATATTGTAACAAAAATTTGACAATTAGTCATATCTTCGAGTAATGTCCATGTTTCACGTTGTACCAGTTTGGGATTGAGCCTGAATATTTCCAAAACCCTTAGAGACGATGATGAAAGCAGTGGAATTGGTGTTTGGGTCTTTGAACTCTGAAGGTTTGCTATCGCAAACATAGCGTCCAACGGACGAAGATTATAAAAAAAAAATTATTAAAAAAATGTAAGCAAAAATAAGTAAAATATTGGTGGCGTTGACGACCAGTCATGTACTCTACCATATATTCTTCGTTCGTTCGTCACTATTTGCGACAGCAAACTTTCAGACTTCAAAAACCGAGACACCAATTCCACTGCTTTTATCTGATACAATATTAAAAATAAATTAATAAAAAAATGTAAGCAAAAATAAATTAAAGAATTAATTGCAATGACGACCAGAGATGTTTTACTCCACTAAAAACAAAAAAAACAAAAATAAAATAAAACCTTAACCTTGATTGGAAAAACGTAAAAGGTTGAGTATAACGATGAGGATATGATGTACTCCAACATCACTGGTCATCAACGCTATTATAATCCAATTTTTAATTAATTTTTCATTAATGATATTGTTTCACCAGAGATGTTTTACTCCACTAAACAAAGCAAAAAAAAAAAAAAAAACACTGAAAAATAGAGAACTATCTAGAATCAGACCGTATTAAAGTATAATTTTGCTTGTAGGCGCTGACATAGAAAAGACATGAACAAGTAAAAAAATACCAACTTTTCGTTTATTCATGGACAATATTGCAATCATACCAATGGACTGGAAAAACGGTGAATAACAGATCAATCTATATGAAGTGCTCAAGAGGTGCTTTGTTTGACCATTTTTATTTTTCTAGATTAAGATTTTTTTTCTTTGACCTTATACAAAGTGCAGCCATTTGCTTTCGTCTATGGACCAGTTTCAGTAAATGCAATTCGGTTATACCAATTGTTCAAAAACTAAATGACTTAGAATAACCAAATAAAGATCATTTCAAAGGCAATGTTCTAGGATAACTGTTTTTTTTTTTTTTTTTTTAAAGAAGTTTCAAAACTATTAATAAATTATAATCTAAAACAAGAAAAATACAAACCCATTATTGAGATATTGCTACAAGATGATAAGAAATATCAAAGGTAAGTCATATATAACCTGAAAAAAAGTTCAACCGTACAACAAGAAAACAATCGAGTGCAATTAATTATACGATATTTGACATGATAATACATTTAGTACATTTCTAATTACATAATTTTACAAGCATATTATTTTGTTTAATGTTAATGTTAATAAGCGGAAAATTAATCCATGCCCCTAGTTGAAATTTACTTGTACCACTCAAAAGTTAAGTTTTTCCCTATTTCCAAACAGTTATTAAACTACAATTAAGCACATAGAGGATTTTATTTGACCCAACGATACGGATTTTATTTGATAAAAATTTTAAGTAAACTCAATTGTATCCAAATTAAAGTCTCAAAACATTCTTCATTTCCTCAAAATTCCAACGTTTCGGCCATTCTCAATCTTAAATACTAATTACACCCATATAAATATTTAAAAAGCTTTTTTCAGGCTATTCTACCCAGGTCACTAATTTCAGTTAAAATTACCCTATTTTGTCATTAATATTAAAACTTTTGATTATATTTAATTTAACGCTATTACACTTTGGTATCACTTTAATTTGGATACAATTGATTTTATTTAAACAATAAGTGAAAAGATTATACATCAAATCAATTTTAAATTATCAATAACATAAATTAAATAATAATAATAAATAAATAAACAAACTTAAATGAATAAACTTCTATAAAAAAAAAACTGGAACTTCTATCAATTTATGATTTTTAACGCCAATCCCATCAGAGATACGCTAAATGTTATAAGCATAAAATTGTGAGCAACGTAATTTAAGGTCCATAACTTTAATTTTCTGAATAAATTATTTTGTTAGCTCCCTTACAAAACCAACAAAATTTTAATCCATTACTATATCAGAGTTTTAAAAATGTCCAAAACAAAACATACACTAACTGCGTGCCACTAACCTATCAAAACGACAACAGACAAAATGGTGTAGAAATCAGATAGTCTGCAGCGTGACGTCATACTGCATTTAGCCAACATATTAAGAGACTCTCAACTATGTTAAATGTTATATCATTTTAACGTTCTAAAAGAAGTAAATTTATCTATTTAACACAACTTTCTCATTTCAATATGTTAAACTAAAGATCGTGAATGCTTCTATTAAACCTTGAATTTAAAAAATATTCTTAAAATCAAATTTTAAGAAGCCACAAAACACTAAAGATACATTTAGTAAAAATTAGATTTATTATTGTTGTATTACTATTATGTACATAGGTACCCTTCACACAAGGAGGTAATTTATTTATAGTATTCATAAAAAAAAAGGAAAAAAAAAAGTTTTACATTTGAACTTGAATTGTATGTAAAATTTTATCACACTAAAAATAGAAATAAAAATTAAAAATATTAGCTTCATAATAGCGTTTCTGTGACCATTTTAAGTCAAAGAATTTTTGAACAATGGATGAAACTCTAAATGCCTGCATTTACTGACATTGGTCTGTACAACCAAAGAAAAATGGCTGCCATTTGTAAACGATAACAAAAAATATTCCAACTGTTTTCATATCTATAAACTGGAGGAATCAATATAAAAAAGATCAAGCAAATATCTAACTTCGTTTAGAGTGACCCTAACCCTGTTGGCTTAAAAAATGAAATCTCTGTTCACAGGTTTTATAAACAATTTCCAGCCTCTCTTTTAAATTTTTTTTTTTTTACTTTCTCGCTTCATCACCTCAATTATCAAAGGATACAACAAGATTAAACTGAATTTGATAATAATATGGGTTGGAACAGAATGGGTTAATGCGATAATAATCTAAACTAGATAAAACTCGTTGAGCACTCTATCAGCCGCCTTTGTTTGGAGGATGAAGAACAAGCTGTAAATATTCTTTGTGAAGATGAATACCTCTCCTTTTACGGCCTGCAACACCTAAGTCAGGCCATGCTTACACCTGGAGATATAGCGACGGTGAATCAAAGACATAATGCGCTTTATCAGAAGCGTGAAAACTCTGTCTGATTAGTCATAAATGGCTTCAAGAGACAATCGGCTTGCCGTTATATATGATAGGCGTATCAAAACTCATTAGTAGCTGAAGTATATTAAAATATAAAATAGCTTTAAATAGTAAAAGAGTAAAAATGTTTGCAAGCAGAACAGAGTTTTCTATCGAAAGTCGATATTTCCAGTTTTGGAAGAATATCACAAAAAAAGTCATGCCGTAGTCAAATTTTAATAACTTAAAAAAAAAATATAATGTGCGGTCAGAGAATTATACAAATAGGTTAAAAACATATTAATTATTTAACTTATTTGAGTTATTCTCTGACCGCACCCGTAACCATCTTCTTTTCATATATATTGTCCGAGCTCAATTATCTCATCATCATTATAAATAAAATATACATACATTTAGATAAATAATATATTAATATAGATTATAATTAATGAGAACAATGCGCTTGGATTTCCTGAGAATGTTGAATAGAATTCCAGTTATCATTGGTTATTTAATTTCTTAATTAATTTTTAACAGTGTTCATATGGGAAAACGTTTGTTCAAAGATTTATAGATACTAGGAAGACCAATTATACGATTTTCAAATCGTTGTTTTAATATAGTAAGCTCATAAAAAAAAATGTTCACATGCTTTCTGAACCTTTATACTACTTATATATCTTGTTCAGTAGTGTCAGATGGCATATATTTATTGAAAAATACAAGGATTTCCTCTCGGACTATAAATCTTTATATAAATATAACTAGCTTATAAACCAGTATATTTAGTATTGCTTTATTATTTTAGATCATAAAATCTCTATGAAAAGGAAGGCTTTTTTTAAATTTTTTTGTCCAATAAGCTTTCATGGGAATCACAAAACGGTATTGCAGCCCGTAAATTGGACGATCCTAGTCTACAACAATTGACTTCATCTTCTATAACCACTGTTCGTCGGTCCCTCAAATAGTATTTCTCTAACAGTACCTTCTTCTTAAAATGAGTAGCTCCATCCTTGTACGAGTAGGCCTACAGTGACTAAGCGAGGGACCTAGTTCTCTGTGATGACCTAGAGCCCCGTTTCCCTTAGCATCGTAACCAAAAACGTAGATAATCGATTTCTCTGACGTCAACAGTTGTGGTGGTTGTGGTTAACAGGTAAAGAATACGAAAAGCCAGATAGGTTTACCATCCTACAAACCTTAACTGTGGGTTTTAGTGCCAAGTAATTAGGTAGTAAGCCAAAGTTGATTCCAATTCAAGTTGGGTTATGTGACAGTTAAGGGATGATGTGACACAGTTAAAAAACATTTAAAACTAAAATTTCGTTAAAAAAATAAAAGTTTTACATTTATAGTTTGTTTTTTAATTGAATTACAATTATGCAATAGCTCCCTAGACAGTGTTGCCATAATGCTAAGAAGTGTAGCCAACCACGAATGGTGCTAACGAACCGCGCCCGCAGAGAGGAACAATGTCCAGTTCCGTTTCCGCCGGGGGCGGTGGCAGCTATTCCGTTACTCTGATAAATCGATTGTCTCAGCTGATAGCGCCGTATCCTTCTTACCACTCCTCTATACTCCACGCTCTTTCTTACTAGGCCACACAAACCGCTAAGTCAAGATATTTTAAAATTAAAAGAAAATCTCTGAAATGAAGTTCAGATATTTTTTTAATAATTGAAATTTCAAACTGTATAAAAATACTATAAATAAATGAAATGAATGTTTCAGAACACATGATAATCTTGGGAAGGAACCACCCAATGGTGGTATTTCAATCATTGCTTTAAATTAGAAGATGCCATTGCCACCTTATTTTCAGACGCCTCGGAGAATTATCATTATAAGGATGAGAGATTAAGAATTAATGGGTAGGTAAGGAATTTGGAATAGAAGGAGATATATTTATTTCGGGCTAAATCTGCAACGAATGAGATGTTGAGGTCTTTCTGGATGAGTTTATTTGTGACGGAATAAGGAGCATTAAGGATTTTGGATGTAAGGATTGGATACGGGAGAAATATGATGGTTTGGTGATGCCCCAAAGCTCAATTCCGTATGTCTAAATTGGTCTGATTATCATAGTGAACAAGATTTTTTGTAGTAAATGGGAAGTTTAGAGAGTTTGTCAAGTAGGTGTAGTAATCCAAATCCACGAGTGGTTTCTTTCGTTTCAGCCTAATATGAGGATTCCAAGTAAGTCTCTTGTCAAGATGGAGTCCTAAATAGTGACTTTGTTCAACAGACGTTATTAGGCTATATAAAGATACCATAGGGCAGGAAAGTAGAGGGTTACGGCCGTATGTGAAGGTGATCTGATGGAATTTGGTTGAATCCTTCCTTCAAGTTCGAAATCACGAAGGAGACAATAATTAGTTACGCATATTTAGGTAAAGCTAAAGTTAGGAGAGCACGATGACACAGTGGTAAGGCACTATGCTACTAACTCCAAAGCCCGGGGTACAAATCCAGCTGTGGCAGATAATTATTTTCTGTTACAAAGTAAACCTGAGTCATATCTGGAGCTCTTCTAAGGTCCACCCAGCCTCATAAAGTTGGTACCCTTAATTGGGGAAAAATCTGGCGGTTGAGCGTGATCATGAAAAAAATCACCTCTTTGAATAACCGATGTTCTTAAAACAGAGCTTCCTTAGAAAGTACTGAACCCACGATCCTTCGTAGCGCGTAGCGGTTCAGATTATTATTAAAGCTGAAGTTGATTAGTTTAAGTTGCCATGGCAGCTATTTATGGTTAGAAAGATTAATAGTTGTCTATTTCAATTAACACCTATTGATTATCAACAGTCAATGACTAAATTAGCGGCATTTTTATTGTAACTAATTCTGAAACTAATTAGCTGAATGGTTTAATCTTAGTTAGCTGATGTCCGACTCTGTTTATAACTATAACCGTTAGCACTTTCACGTCTCATAGAGTCTTTATGAGAGGGAAAATTCCCACAATGTAAGTAAAAAGAGAACTTTTTCACCATAATCAGCAATTCACCTGAGCTAGGGTTGATGAATATTTTAATGATCTATAGTCAGTTATCTAGTTGTATTTGATGGCTTACGGCTTGTGTCCAGGTAAAATATCCTTTTTGATTAAAACCACTTATAAGTTGTTTTACAATGAATCATAAGCTGACAATTTAACTAAAAGATCAATAATGAATTAGACTTCGTAAATTTCTAAAATCAGTGTTTATTTAGAGCTTAGCATTTTTTAAAGAGTTTCATTTCAATTTAATACGAGTTACATCGTTTTCAGATTACACTTTGGAAGAATCTGTGTCAGTGTTACGTTTTCCTCTCAAGTATTATGATACCAACCGTACAGATAGATTTCTTTTTCAATTTTGAGCTTCTTTGAGTTTTAATTATAAACCCAAAGTTTAATTAATTTTTATGAAACCTATCAAATAGGTGTTTTGATAATTAACTTTCATAAAAAGTTTTTATTATTAAAAAATTGATCATATTAACATTGCAAATAAAAAAAAAACTATGAGTTAAGCATTGAAACATACTTCAGCATTAGTTTGTTCTTGTTGGAACTGGTCTTTGATTGTTCTCATTTTGACTATCCTTAACTACATATCATATTTACGGACATTCCTAAGTAATATCTCAATAAATGTTAAAATATTCAGTAATAATAGTACATAGTATAATATAGAGTAATATTCAGTGGGAGATAAATGTTTACAATGTAGTGCGGTGAGTTTGTCCTGTAATAACTTTTTTTGGAACTATTGTTGAAAAATAAGCTTGGTATTTAGAACTGTTCTTTATACGCATTTACCCACGAATCTAAGTGAAAATAGATTGTACTTTAAGTAGAAATAATAAGAAAAACGATGGAAATTACTGAGATTAAAAAAGTAGTTATATAATTGCTAAAATCAGAAGAAACCCTTTTTTAAAAAATGGGCAAGAGAAATAGTGTTGATACCCCCAAAATTTCAATTGACATTTTGAAATTTTCAATCCAAAAACTCGAATCGGTGGAGCTCTGAAGGTGCAGAAACAATTGGAGATGAGATTGTCAACGAATAGGAATTTATTTAAACAGCAATAAATTTTCAATTAAATAAGTTTACAATTATTATTACTCTGGCCCCCTTTTTTTTCTTTTATTTTTTTAACTGAAGAATGATCACGTTAATTTTTTTAAAAACCTTTCAGCTTTTTATGATAAAAAAATATATAGGTAGATTTTTCATACAATATGTATTTGTTATTCGTATCCCTGCCTTATGGGCCGCCCATAGCTCAATGGTTGACACAGTCTGACCAATTTTATGTCTATTGGCGGTGCCGGTTCGAATCCGGCCTGGGACGTTGATTTTTTTCATTGCGTGGCGGTCCCACAAAATGAAGAACTTTGACCCCAACCATGGTTAGGCAGTATAGGACTCCAATGGCCGAAAAAAAAAATCCCTGCCTTATCTTCTTCTGGTAATTGTATTTTCAAAGAAAATAAGAAAAGCTCTTTTTACAGCATATTTACATTTCAAGGAGGCCTGAATGACATCCTTTCGTTTTGAAAAGCAATTTTGTTAATTTTGGTTATTTTCAAATAAGTATTCACAATAAAATTTTAAAATCAAAAGTTAATCATATTACCTTGCTTCCGTGGGTACCAAGGAGTAGTGACTATGGTACGTACAGAATTTGATGAATTTTGTAATAACAACTTTTGCTATAAACAGCTTATTATAGCAATATCTATTTTTATGGTATCATTACTTCGCTGTTTATATATGTTGAGATACTAAAAATGTATCCAAACTATAACCAATGAGGGTATGGTTACAATGTTTATTGTTTTGAAGAAGGCAACGGATATGATTGTTGTCTAACTTTATCTATCATGTGTTCATGAGAAAAAAATAATAATAACTACCAAGATACTACAGTGAAAGGTGCAGAGGTCACTCAGTCCTCATGGAATGCGGAATATAATTTAGCAGCTTGCGAGTATAAAATATTCTATGCTACGCGTCAAGACAAGCGTTGTATATGCAAATTATATAACCTAAAAGTGAGACTATCTGCCGAGGCAGGAATCTTGTCCTTTTATAGAACTTAGCTGAACCGTGAAGAACATTCGTAATCTCATAAATAATGAATGTTCGTAGTATCAAGCCGGGTCCATATAAGAAACAACTGCCGAAGACAAATAGACACTTAATCTTCCTTAAACAAATATTGTGACATCGTATTATAGATTATGTATCTATCTGTGCTTAATCAATTCTAAGTTTCATGCAAACTTGAAATTAATTTTAATTTGCTAGCTGCTTCCAGTTTGTCCCTCTAAATTAGTTAATTTATTAATGAGTGCTATTATGTCATTTTTGCTAGAAGAAATGGTTGAAGCTCAGAAACATAAATTATTATATATGAGGAGAAGATGGTTGGGGTGCGATCAAAAACCTATTATTAGTGGCAACATTTCGGCCTGAATTTCTGGCCTTCATCAGGATTAAGAACAAAAAGCAAGGTAACAACCAATGGATAAAAGAATATAGAGAATAATTAAAGTAAATAATTGTACAGAATGAAAATTAATAAAAGAAAGTAATGAAAGAAGTAGGAAATAAATCGTATATATAGGTAATTAAATACGAAAGTAAAGTAACATAATTAAGGAAATTAAAATATAAAGTTATATTTCATTGCTTACATATATTTTCATTCTCTTTGTTTTTTCCACAACTTTAATTTTTAAATGATTATTATTAATTACTTTTTATTTATTGATAGATATTACAATCTACCACACAGTTGTGGGCAATAGGTAAGTGATGAATGATCTCATACATACTAAAATAAAATATAATAAATAAATGAATGAAAAAAAAAAACTCTTAAAATATATACAAACAGAAAAATAAACAAAATGAACATAAAATCAAACTATGTGTATGAAAAATAAATAAATAAAATAACATAATGATAGTCTCTAGTCACATTTACACTCTAATATTAATAATAATATTTACACCTGGCGACTGAGAAACACTGAGCCCACCCTATTCCCCACGTGTGAGAGGTAGAGCAGAGCTCAAAAGATCCCAGCGCATCCCTCTCGCCGCATCACTGGTGGTGATTATTAAATTAAAATATTTACATTTCTTTGTTACTTTCCATTATATAACTTTATATTTTTATTTATTATTATATAAATTATGTTATTTTATTTACATATTCAATTACCTGTATATATGTACTTCCTAGTTCTTTATTATTAATTATTAATTAATGAATAATTATTTACTTTAATTATTCTATATATCCTTTAATTCATTGATTGTTATCTTGTTTTTTGTTCTTAGCCCTGATGAAGGCTGGAAATTCTGGACGAAACGTTTGCACTAATTATAAGTTTTTTAGCTTATTTTTGTTATTCTCTGATAGCATCCTCAACCATCTTCTCTTTTGTATATTATCCACGGTCAAGTATATTCTTATCAATATAAATTATTATTGGAAGAAGATACTTGACCGTATGAAGTAGATTGAAGAAAGATAGTCCGGATGGCGGTCAATAAAGGTATCAAAATAGTAAAAGGTTAACAATAAATAGTTTTCTTTTACTATTTTGACATCTTTATTGACCGCTCCCCGGACTTTCTTGCTCCAGTATAAATTATTTTATTTATTACAAAAGTTATAACGTATCAGAAAGAAATAAACCACTCGGTCTGTAGAGACCTCGAAAGCGACAACAAAGACTGTATATGCAATGGCCCAATTCTCTATAATTAAGGAGATGTTTGATATTTTGTGTTTTTTTTAATGTTTGCACATTAAACAATAAATTAAAAATTTATTAAATTAAAGGGGAGGTTTGAAACAGTAAAATAACGCTAAGTTTTGTTTTTCGTAAAAACTTGATTCATTCACCTTTTTGTTTTCTATTAGCTGCCTACTTCAAATTAATTATTCACTTTTAGAAAATCTTTCTTCAATGAACTTGAAGTACATATTAATTAAGTTGAGGTTTGTAACGTTAAATTACGATTACTTAGAATATACTTCTTATTTATCAAAAAAAATGTAAAATAAAGTATTTTATGTGGATATAACAAATTGAATTCTACTTTTAAAAAAATTAATTTTTACTTTAATCAATTTCCAATTAAGTGGCATTTTAATATCAGACTAATGCTATGAATTGCAGAAGTCCTACAGGATATATTATGTTTCTAACAGAACATTACACACATAACATAGAATACTACCTTCATATCCCTTTTGTCCTTGATATTGTTGCAACAAAATCCTCATAATTTCATATAAACGTTTCTAATCATCCTAATCCTCTCGTTCAATCCTTATTTAGTTCCAACCATTCCATACAATCCAGCTCGAAGGTTGAAACGTCAGTGGCCAAGGGACCTATTGTAAAATAAACTAGACAATTGGAATTCTGGCAACGGCGAGATGCTCCGTTCATATAGTGAGTGTTTGCGGCTTTAGTGTACTTACTCAGTCTCCACTGCCTCATTACCAGTGACGCGGTGAGAGGGCTTCGGGGATCCTGACGTCGTGAGTGTGAGTATTGTACATAATAGAGTAAATGTGATTAGTTCTTTCATTTTATTGTTTTATTAGTTCTAAATTTTACTTATATTATTTTATCCTTAGTTATTCATGTACATGGTTTGATGATGTTCATTTTATTTTTGTTTTCTGTTTATATACATATAGATATTTTATTATTCTTATTTATTTATACATATTTTTTCTTTTGGTATGAATGTGATAATTTATCTTCTTCTTTTTCTTCCACTCATATGCCTTTCAGCGTGGGTGGTTTTTCAACCATCGGTTCCATGCGTTTCTATCCCTGGCAAGGTTCCTCATTTCTTCCAGAGTCTTCCCTCTTCCCCTTCCAATTCTTTCCATATGGCTGACAGATCAGTTTCTTGGTCGCCCTTTCGGTTTTCACCCAACTGGCCTCACCGGCAGTGTTTTGATCGTATCTCTGTGATGGTCCGTCCAGCAGACATGCCCATACCACCTCAGTTGTCTCCTCTCCAGAGTTTCAAGCACTGGGCTTACCTTTAGCTCCTCCCTGATTCTGTTATTTCGGACACAGTCTCTCCGCGTTTTCCCCATAATTCTTCTGAGAATTATTCTTCTTAGTTAATGCAACAACACGGGTGATAATTTATCGCTATTAATTATTGCCCAAGGTTGTAGCAGATGTATGTAACTATGTATGTAGTAATACTTACGAATAAGTAAAATTTGGTTTTGTTTTTTTTACTGTGAATTAACTAAAAAAATTCTTCTTACTTTCATGGTTATGACAATAGTCATATTTTACTTTCACCTACCATATATGAAAGATATACACTATATATGAAAGATATAGTGCGGGAAAGTATTGCCACACTGGATAATTAAGGTTTAAAACTTTCGAATACCAATTTCAAAGCAGCATTGTAAGTGAAAATTGTGTAGAATACTTTGATTTTGTTCTTTTAAAGTTAATAAATAAAGAACTAATAGCTAATATCTTGTTGTTATAGCAAGTTGTAAATTTAAATTTACAATGATTTCTTGGAATAATGTAATCAGTAATCATGGTGGCATGGTGGCATGGTGGCATTTCCGCCAAAAAGACAGGAAATTCACTGAAAATTCAACGAGTGTGGGATTGCAGGTTGCCAATGTTACTTCTTGGTCACTTTTTCGCAAAACAACAACATTGAGGACGTGGGATGTTTAGCAACTGAAAGAATGTTATGCCTCAAATGTTTCATTAGATGTTGTTTTAGTCTCAACAGTTCAGATTATTTTTTTTTATTTTAAATAATCTGATATATAAAAATAAATTTTTATTTGTTCGTACTTTGCCGTACCGTTCATCCGATTGCGATTGGGCGTTTTGATAAATGTTCATGATTTTCCCGGAAAGAATATAGGCTAGACCGATTTTTTGGTAAAAAAAAATTATTAACAAAATTAATCATTTTTAGCACGTAGGTCAAAAAGTATACATTTTTTTCCTGGTGATTATTTGTCAATCGATTTGTTTTTTCTGAAGAATAAGAAAAAAATATTATTGATTCTAATAAATGATTTTTTATTTGCTAAAAATTAAAAAAAAAAAAAAAAAAAAAACCCAATGGGTATTTTGTTAAAGTATGCCAATAACATTTTTGTAGTAAAAAGCAAATCATATTCGTTTATTGCGTCGACTGAAACACTGAAATACCATTTTTCAAGAATATTAAAAATTATAAGTTTTTCACTTTAGTTTAATTGAAGGATTTGTTACTTGTTTCGGTGACCATTGTTCATATAATCCTTCATTTTATCCAATTTCTAAGTTAATACAACCTTTGGAAACTGAATATCCCTTCTTTGAACCAACATTTTAGCAATAGCGAAGCATTGATGGTTCTGCTAGTAATAAAATAAAATAATGTAGAATACCTTATTGCCTATCCGTCTAACAACATAAAAATAATTTTACTAATTGACTATGAGAAAAACTTAAACAAAATAATATACTATAATTAAAAACAAAGCATTATACGAATATTATTTAAAAACAAAATTAAGAAATGGTCTAATTGGTCTTTGACCTGTGTGTCTGAACCCAACCAGGTAGGTAGTGAACGGTATTTGTCAGCTTGGAAAGGCAACTTAACTTAATGGAGAACGATAGTCCATAGTAATATGGATTTTTTGATAATTGCTAAGCCGTGTCCAAACTTGAGAAGGGTAGCGCGATCATCAACGATGGTCGCTTAGTCGCTTAAAAGTTGAATGTGCTTATTGAGCTTCAAACGTTCAATTAGAACACTTCACTATATTCCCTATGTTTGATTTTTACTTAGTCACAGTATGTTAAACCATTGCCGTACTCCGCCCGCATTACGCTAGGATCTATTATCTATATCTAGTTAGGACACTTTTTAGACGTTGAATGATGATGATAATAGTGATTGTCGCTCGATCATGTAAAAATAACATCTAAAAACGAATTCGTAATTCTTCGGAGTAATTTAAACTATTAATTTAAATTTTATTTCGATTATATTATTACTTGAGGAGTGCTTTTTATTTTTTAACAAATGTTAGTGTTATACACCCCCCCCTCCAAAAACAAATTGCAAAAGGTGTTTCTTGAAACTTTAAAACATTAAACAGATTAGGTGGAGAAATACAAATATTTATCTGACGAACTCAATCCTATCGTAAAAAATAAAAAAAACGTGACATTAATTGCGTATTACAAATATAATCGTATATATATTTAATATATCTATTTATCAAGAAAAAAAACTTTCTGGATGGAAAACTTAATTGGAGAAACAACAGTCTTGTAAAAATTAGTTTTAAGTATCATTATCGAGATTTTAAAAAATAAAATAAAACAATAAAAACGAGGACAAAATAATTCAATAATCTAATACGATTTTATTGTTACATTGTATTGTTACATATCTTAATACTTTCGTTGAGCACCAAAGTGCATTTTGGTGGTGACTTTAATGCCGCAAGAAATTATTTAATATTGAAACAGAAATAAAATAACGATATTATATTAGTAATGTTGTAATAGTACTAAAATAAAGTATTGTAATAGTAATAAAATAAAATAATAATATTATATTAGTATGGTACTAAAATATTGTAATAATATAAAATGGAATTAAAGTTGGTTCATACATTCAGTGAATCGAAAGCTAATTTAAAATTTAAGTAGGATAAGTTAGCAAGGTGCACCAAGTGGAGAATCATATTCAGTAGTGATTTCAATGCGCTATCTTAATATCTTGCGGCATTAAAGTCACCGAAATAGTTACTTGGTACTCAACGAAAGTATTCAAAGCAATAGTAAAATTCTAGTAGTTTATGGTATTATTTCATACTCGTTTTAATTGTTTATTCTTTGGAATGTTTTTTTTTTTTTTTAAATATCGATAATGATACTTAAAACTAATGTTTAAAAAGCTGGTGAGAACGCACTCTTGAATTATTGTGTTTGTTTTTTTTAATGAGTAGAGTATCGCGAGGAATCAATAAATATTTCATGCTGTTATTATAAAAGCCGTTCAATTTTAACATAAGAAAAATTAAAGTTAGTTATGCTTTGGGGTATGTGCGTAGTAGCACTAATACCTATTGGTTCTTTGAAATATGATTATTATAAAATAAACCAACTAAAAATTTTATAGATTTTTCTTCAAAGAGGAATGGTATGATATATTTATTTACATAGTTCCGAATCTCCATTTTCATAACTAAATTAAATAGTGGAACTATTAAAGTTTTAGCCTTCACTTTCCTCGATTTAAACTTAATTGAAAAAAAAAAGTATTTTCTGAAACAAAAAAAAATTAATATATCCAAAGAAAAAAATCGCAAAACTTTTTTTAATAAATACGATAATATTTGTTTAAATTATGATCCATAACCACGTGGTTACTGTACAGTTTTGCCAATTACGTCTGTACGAGGGATGGGATTTTTTAGGGTTCTAAGGCTGTGTGCAGATATAATGTAAAATAGTTCAAACAAATAAAAAAAAAGTTATAAAAACTATCATTAATTAATTTATAATGAGCAGTTTAAAATAAGATCATTCTCAA
Source organism: Halyomorpha halys (assembly GCF_000696795.3). Classification (NCBI taxonomy): domain Eukaryota; kingdom Metazoa; phylum Arthropoda; class Insecta; order Hemiptera; family Pentatomidae; genus Halyomorpha; species Halyomorpha halys. The sequence continues at coordinate 419,027 of NW_027116029.1, read as the reverse complement.
TCACCCATCGACTTTAATCTAGCATTAGAATACGATATTAAAAATGTGATTAATACCGAAAAAGGTTTAACTTTAGGTGGTAAAATACCGGTTCTTAGTTATACTTATAATTTGGTATTATTAGGTGAGGACATGGAAACTATAAAACTAAGTACAACTACGTTTATACACTCTGGATTAGGTATCGAAATTAATACGGATTAAACAAAACATATGGTTAGTAGTAGAAAAGGGAGCAATTTCGGAGATATAGGAGGAAATACATTTGAACAGGTAGATAGGTTTAAGTATTAAGGTTCTACGGTAATTAGAAAAAAAAAATTGATGAGGAAATAAAAGCGAGGTTAAAGACGGGAAATGCTTGTTATTTTTCAATTTAGAAATTGCTTATCTTGCACATTCTGTCCCAAAACTTAAAAGTTAGAATTTACAAAACTATTATGAGTAACACTGTTCTCTATGTATGCGAAACGTGACCTCTTATACAAAGGGAAGAACAGTGCCTTAGGGTTTTGGAAAATAAAGTGTCATGTAAAATATGATGACGTAAAGGATGAATTTAGAAGGCTACTCAATGCTGCATTGAGGGAACTGCATCTGGTAAATATGCAGGTAAAAATTCAGGTTGTAGCATTGCGGTGAATGACATGGGCATGTTACTTAGTAACGAACGGATCCCTAAAATGTTAATAAACACGGAACCGACGGGTTGACGGCCAAGGTGTTTACCGAAACATAGATGGGAGGATTGTGTTTAGAATGATTTATTAGGTTTGGGTTTGAAGGGAGAGGGCGTCACAGGACAGATGTATGTAGAGAACGAATGGTCATATCTGCATCGAACCTTCGGGTCCGCTAAACCATTATTATTTATTATTATATTTATCTATGGTTAGCAGTTAACTAGGGCCGATTCTGCCACGCTTTCTCTTCAAAAGAATTATTTAAATAATTATAATGTAATGCCTGAATTATCATAGGTATTTATTCGGGCTGGGAGAGGAATATCAATTATATTGATTTACCTTTCCCATAGAAGAAAGAGTGCACAAGCAAAACGCTACTTGGTGTGAAATCATTGTTAGTTACTCCACTGTAAGTTTACCTTTATGATATGAAAAAGTTGAGTGCATAATAAGTAGGGGATAATTTTCAAAATCATGAATCTTTTAGTCTCGTTTTTTCATACATTCAAAATACTAAATGGTTAACAATAAATAGTTTTCTTTTACTATCTTGACAGCTTTATTGACCGTCTCACGGACTATCTGCCTCCAATATAAATTATTATAAAAGTTACCTGAAAGAAATAAACCTCTTGGTCTGTAGAGACCTCGAAAGCACCAACAAAGAGTGTATATGCAATGGCCCAATTCTCTATAATTAAGAAGATATTTGATATCGTGTTTTTTTTAATTGTTGCAGGTATTTCTAAATTATAACATAGTAGTCGGGATAAAATTTCATTAAAAAATCAGACAAATTTTTCTTTGTTGAAACCATTTTGAGGGGAGGTTTCAAACTGTTAAATAACGCTAATTTTTAATTACATGAATCTTTTATCTCGTTTTTCCATACATTTAAAAACGTACAAGCTATGAAGAATCGAAAATATAATAACAGAAAAAATATAGACATAAAATTTAACATTAAACAAGCTCAATAATAATAAAATAGTACTTGAATATAATTGAATAACTTCTAGATGTAATAGAGTTGAACTAGACCAAAGAAGTATTGAGGTGGGCCTAAAGTCTGTGGGAGGACATCAAGTAGGCGTCGAGGTCGTTCTCCCTTCAAAGATTTTTAACCACAAGGGAGTGGAAAATTTTATTTTTTCTCTTTTTAATTTTCAAAAATACATCGTAAACCATTTTTAATAGCTCATAGAAAATGTGTAATTTTGTCAGGTAAGAAATTTTTTAAGTTTATTACTTAACTTAATTCTGTTAATTTATAGCTTTTTTGGAAAACTTATTTTGAAATAAAAACTTTCTTTATCATCTTGCACACATTGTAACATATTCTCTTAGTATTTTATTACAAGATTTGGATATTTAAATTTATGTATATTGTTTAAATAATTTTTTTTTGTATTTATTACTGTTTTTTTTTTTTAAATATATAATTTATAGGACTACGAATGGGTAGTTTTTCTACACGCCTGTAACACTCCATTTTAACTCAGATCAAATTTACTAAATGTATTATAATGTAGGTTTATAAATAGCTATAAATAAATAAATAATAATAAAATATATAATTATTACTTTTTATATTTGTTAGTTTTGCATTTATAACCACTTATTTTTAAATATTTATAATTATCATTTATGTATTTGTAACTTTTATTTAAATATATATTTTTTTAGGCATGAGTGTTCAGTGTTTGAGTATATATGTTGTTTTGTTTTTTTTAAATTTTATTAAGCTGAAATAGAATTAGATATAGATATAGAGGGAAAAAATAGAAGAAAAAAATGGATATTGTAAAAAAAAAAATTAAAGAACTAAGACAGTAAAAAAAATAAACTCACTTTGCCAACAAAATAAATGAAACGGTTAATGGTCTACAACTAGTTAATGTTTACTTAATTGTTTCTGTAAAATTAACAATTGAATTTCTTTTTTGAATGATAATTTCATTGAAAATTAATTATAGAGGTACATATTTTACAAATTCAGATTAGAGCATTATTGTCTTTAAGTATTCTAGGGACGTCAAAAATAAATTCACGAATTGAAAAGAAGATGGCACGATATCGCCTTATAAAGTGATAATATTATCGCTAAAAAAAAGTTACGTTATGAAACACCAGAGACATTACTTCAGGTGGTAAACGACCAAAAACATGCACTATAATATACTTACCACTGTATAAAATTAGAAATTAGAAATTAGTTCTTCAAATCACGAGAACCATCACTTATATATAGTGAATTATTAAAACAAATTGTGAAAGTGCCACAGGTGGTATTAGAGGAGTGCGATTGATATAAACATAACAATAGCTGTGTTACTGGGCAACATGGAGCATTTATTAGCTGAACTCTGAGTTTCCCGGTTCTCGTCCCTTATGGCACAAACTTACCTCATTTTACGGTTTATTAAAAAAGAAAAATTAAGTTCAAATCCTACAGATAATCCGAAAAATGACTGCAGATATCTTTTCACTCTGAATCGCTGAATAAAGATTATTTCGCTAATCATAAGTTGCACCACTACGTTCACAATGCACTTAAGCTTCGAAAGTTTCAAGCGATCGGATGATTTGAAAGAATAATGGCTAGATATAATGTTTTATTAGTCATGCCGTCGTTCAGAAAGAGGAAAAGTAGGTAGCTCTTCTGTTGGGCGTGAAGATTTCTCCAGATATTCACTCAGCTTTCCCGAGAAGAGAGTGATAGTGACCTGGAAATGTCATATTCGAGGATGCCCCAGGACTTACTTTCGTAGTTCAAAGGTTTTATTTATAATATTTTCATAAAAAGATGAATTTCTGAACGTACGGTTTATTAAAAAGTTATAAATTCTTAGTGCTGCTTTTATATCACTCATAAAATGAAATAAGAAAGAATGATAGAGAGGAATAATGATGTTAGTTATTTAAATATTTTGTTTTAATTCAAATAGTATAATAGTATTGTAAATAGTAATATGCACAAGAGCACAGTAATTTAAATGAAAGCAGAATAAAAATATATAAGTCTAATTTTTAAAAATTTATTTTATTAGTAAAAAGTTTATAAATTATACATATATTTTACTTATTTTACTTGATAGCTAATAATTTAAAAATGAATCCAACTAAAAAAAAGAAAAACAATAATAATGTTGTTCATAGCAAATAAAAGTAGAATATTTAATATACTGCTAAAAAATCAAATGGGTACGTTTAGTTTTTTAGGTAATTATTTAGATATTATTAATATTAGCAATATCAAATATTTTAATATAATTTAATTATTTTAATTTAAAATTATCAATTTCCTCATTTCTTAAAGGAGAATTCTATTCGTTTTAAATGATAACTTAGATTTATAATTGGATCCGTATTAAATATTTTATTTTACATATTTTTTAAAGAAAGTATTGCATTTTAGTAATTAGAAAATTAGTTTTGTTGTAAACAATAGTACTTTGAGGAAATAGAATCCCGTTACATGCATCCCTTTAATGCAAATCTCAACTGATTTCGACTTCATTAATCCAGAAGTAGAGCTTAAGGTGGGTAATTTCAAATTACAGCTCAGTAAACTTGATTTTCTTAAAGAGCAAGTCGAATCTTTGTTAAAACTATCTCAAGATAGCTTTCAAACAAGATTGACAGCTTTCCAACAGATCATTAAACTACGAATTTCATCTAGAAGTGGGGAATCTGTTGTCCTGTAGGAATAAAAAAAAAGAAAAAAAGAATATTATGGTATATAGCTGTTTGAAAGCTCTTTGCAGGTAGTTTTAACAAAGATTAAAGTTGGCTTTCGAAGAAAATATTTTAAAGTTTACTATGCTGTAATTTGAAACTACCTAAATTAAATATTTTTTTTTAGTTATCGCTTATTATTCTACAAAAAATGTTTAGAAACTTTAAATTTACTCCTTTCTTTTTTTTTTAATTTTTATTAACTCTTAATAATGAAAATAAAACACCATTATCAGCCATTTTGTTTTAAGGCGTGGTATATTGTTCCATTCCCCGTAGATTTCTTTTTAGCATTACCCAGAGGTGTTGGTAACTATATCCTAGACCAATTGAAATAGGAGGTGTATATATTTTTCTAAATGCTAGGTAAATATACATTGATTTGAAGCGCACCTGTAGTTATAACTGCTTTCATATGATTTTTAGGAAATGTGACTTTGTGGCACAGTTACACGTTCCTTTGATCCAGAATTCCATTATTATTGTACTAAAAGTTATTTATTTTACCTTTTGTACGACACTAAAGCTGTATATTATTATACATAGAATGCTGTATACATGATTATATTATGAAATATATAAACTCCTATGTTAGGCTAATATCATACTAACATACTAAGAATAAAGATTTGTGGATGGGGAGGGAGGTTTATGAGAAATATCGTGTTCAACAAAACCTTGAAGTGTCAAATTCGTCAGTTGTTTCTCTGCCTATCCTTCTTAACGCTTTATTAAGAGGCAAAACATAAGACAAATTTCATTTTTGTTCAATTCAACAAAATAAAATAATGCTAATAAAGTGGTTAATATAATTTTTTTAAGACCTTTCCTTTCAAAAGAGTTCGGGAATACGTTTTACTAATAAACTGCTTTTATTTTTGAAAATCATCACATGTTTATTAATGTGAAGAAGTGTTATTTAATCGTCTTCTTATTTACTTTGCAATATTAATAATTCGTTTTATTGGGTTCCTCAGTTTTAAAGTTCATTTAAATTAAATAAATAAACTTAATTAGTTCATTTATATAAAATAAATAAATTTTAAGTAATTTTCGGTCGATCGTCTTATGCTGGTTATTCATAAATTCATGTTATAATAATTTTACATTTCGGATTTTTAAAGCTTTCCTGTTTGGATTTGAACCACAATCCTAATGATATTTTAAGTGAATTTTACTTTACTAGACTCAAACAACATTTTAAATAATGTAAGTTCATTACAAGATTGAACAGGCCATTTAAAATTTTTTTTTTTTTTTTTAATAATTTATTTATTGATATTTACAACTGTATACACATATATACAACAAGTAAATTTGCTGTAGGTGACATAGTAACATGTGGAGAATCTACCCACTGATAGAACTCCAATAACATTTCTAGAGAAGAAGATCTCGAGGCCATCTTCTTTTCAGACGCCTAGGAGGATTATTAGGTAATGAAGGAGAAGCCAGGTTAGAAACAAGTGGATTTGGGTGGTTGAGAAGTTTATTATGGAAGGAACGGTATCTGGTTCTGGCCAAATCGGCAACATATGGAATATTGAGGTCCTGATGGATGACTTGATTTGTGACAAAGTAAGGAGCATTAAGGATTTTACGAAGGATTTTGGACTGTAAGGATTGGATTCTGGAGGAATTTGATGGTTTAGTGGAGCCCCAAAGCTCAACTCCGTATGTCCAGATAGGCCTTATAATAGTCATGTAGATCAGTCTTTTGTAATGGATTGGCAATTTAGACCGTTTGTCTAGTAAATGTTGCAATAGTCGGAATCTACGAGCACTATTTAAATTTGAAATCTCAAGATAATATATAAGTATATGGGTGATAGCAAAAGACTGGACGTTCTTGTAGCAGATGTCCCAACTTGTGACAGCTGGCATCGCTCGTACTGTTTTATTTGTGATAGTATTGATCCGGGCCTGATCTGAAGTAAAAAACCGACGGCTGTAGGGTAGGGATGGGATATCGAAAGAAAAATATCGATATTGATATCGATATCGATATCGGATAGCAATATCGATATAGATATTATATCGGAACTTAAATATCGATATTTTAAAATATCGAAATATCGATATCGAAAATTTGAAGAATTAAAGTAATGATAATTACAAAATAATAACATAGCAAGCCATAGGATTACATATTTTATGTCATACCTAATCAAAATAAATAAGAAACTCTAATAACTATGAAACAAAGCAACACCACGACAACCATAACAAATATAAACTAAAATATAATTGTTTTATTGAAGAAAATTTAAAAATAGGAATATCGATATTTTATTTTGATAATTACATATTTTTTTTCGATATTTTACATTGTTGTAATATCGATATGGAATATAAACAACAATATTCCGATATTATTTTATCGAAATATCGATATATTGTTTAAAAAGACTAGAAAATTGTATAGAATAATTAAAAATGGAATATAGATATTTTATTTTGATAAATACATATTTATTTCGATATTTTGTATTATTGTAATATCGATATGGTATATACGAACAATATTCCGGTATTAAAATATATATATATATAAAAATATCGATATTTTGTTTAAAATGACTTGAAAATTGTTCAGATATTTTAAAATAGGAATATCGATATATTATTTTGATAATATAGATTTATTTCGATATTTTACATTGTTGTAATATCGATATGGAATATAAACAACAATATTCCGATATCATTTTATCGAAATATCGATATATTGCTTAAAAAGACTAGAAAATTGTATAGAATAATTAAAAATGGAATATCTATATTTTATTATGACAAATACATATTTATTTCGATATTTAATATTATTGTAATATCGATATGGTTTATAAGAACAATATTCCGATATTATTTTATCGAAATATCGATATATTGTTTAAATGACTAAAATAAAATATAGAGATTTTAAAACAGGAATATCGATATTTTATTTTAATATTACATATTTATCTCAATATTTTCTATTTTTGTAATATCGATATGGTATATAAGAACAATAATACGATATTATTTTATTTGAAATATCGATATATTGTTTAAAATGACTAAAATAACATATAGAAATATTAAAATTGGAATATCGGTATTTTATTTTTATATTACATGTTTATTTTGATATTTTGCACTATTGTAATATCGATATGGTATATTAGCAACAATATTCCGACATCACTTTATTGATATATCGATATTTAGTTGAAAAATATAGAAATATCATTTCTAATCTTTGATATCGATATTAATAACAACGTAAATATCGAAAGGACCATGAAATTATCAAAATAAAATATCGATATACCTTTTTTTAGCTTTTCATAAAATATTATAGTTTTCTTTCATAATCTGTCGATATTTCGATGAAAAAATATCGAAATACTTTTTCTAATCTATCATATTGATATTAATTACAATGTCGAATATCGAAAGGAATATAAATTTATCAATTTAAAATATCGAAAAACTATTTTTATGCTTTTTATAAAATTTCCTTAATCTTATTATACCCAATATAGACATTTCTATAAAAATAAGATTGAAATATCGATATCGATATTATCAACAATGTGAAATACTGAAATGAATAATAAATTTTCAAAATAAAATATCGAAATACCTTTTGTTAGCTTTTCATAATTTTTTTTTTTTTTTATAAAATATCTATATTTCTATTAAATAAAATATCAAAGTATGGTTTCTAATCTTCCATGTCGATATTAGTAATAATATCGAATATTGAAAGGAATATGAATTTTTCAATTTTAAAATATCGAAAAAGTATTTTTATGCTTTTTCTAATCTTCAATATCGATAATAATAACTATGTAGAATATCGAAATGAAGATGAATTTATCAATTCTAAATATTGAAAAACGATTTTTAAACTTTTTATAAGATTTTTTTAAAATTTTGTAACGAAATATTATTTCTATATAAGAAGATGGTCCGGCTTGCGGTCTTTTGACTTTTTTTACCGCAATCCTGACTATCTTCTTATATATCAATTTTTACGGTCAACTATATATACATCTATGAAATATTATTTAGATGAAAAAATATCGAGATATCGTTTCTTATCTTCGATAACTATATCAATAGAACAATGTAAAATATCGAAAGGAACATGAAATTTTCAAAATGAAATATCGAAGTACCATTTTTTTAATTTTTCATAAAATGTTTTATTTTATTATTTTTTTTTTTTTTTATAAAATATTGATATTTCTATTGAACAAAATATCGAAACATGGTTTCTAATCTACGATATCGATATTAATAACAATGTCGAATATCGAAAGGAATATGAATTTATTTAAATTGATAATTTATTTATAAAGTATTTTTATGTTTTTTCTAATCTTCAATATCAATAATAATAACAATGTAGAATATCGAAATGAACATGAATTTATCAATTCAAAATATCAGAAAACTATTTTTAAACTTTTCATGAGATTTTCTTAATATTTTTAGTATTAATGAAATATCGAAATATCGTTTCTAATCTTTGATATAAAGATTAATAACAATGTAAAAACTCAAAAGGAACATGGAATAAAATGGAAAAAAATATAAATAATATAATATAAAAATAAAATATCGATATAGGTTTTTTTAGCTTTTTATAAAATTTTCTTAATCTTATTATACCAAATATCGACAATTCTATAAAAAAAATATCGAAATATCGAATATTGTATCCATTAGAATATTGTGGGTAATTATCAATATCGATATAAATAGTATTATCAAAGATCAAATGGATGTTATTGAAACAATATATCGATCCTTTGATAATACAATATCGGAATACTTTTACTAACGTTAGGAATAAATAATTATAAAAATGTCAAATATCGAAATGAATATGATGAAAAATCAATATTAAATATCGAAATACTATTATCAAGCTTGAATATTTTCTTTAACAAAATATCGATATTTGGATTAAATAACATCGGAATATGCCATATTATATTTTGGTACGAATATTTCCTCCTGATTATATGAACTATAGATATATTACATTGGAGTGTATATTATCAATTATATTAAGGTGCGACTTTTTTTTTTTTTTTTTTTTAATGCCGATATTTCGATATTATCGAAGGAGAATATCGATATTCCGATATTATCGGTTACTCGATATCGATATCAAAATATCGGATATCGGGAACAAAATATCGATATTTCGATAATATCGATATCGATGTCCCATCCCTACTGTAGGGATGAATAAATTTGTATGTACTTGTGCCAGCTATGTAATTAGCATTGTCATATAAAATCACTCCAAAACCACTAGTTAAATTATATGACATTGCATCACATATTTTCCTTTTTTGGAGTTATCAAGGTAAAGAATTAAAATATTAATCCAGAACATTCAAGTGCTATGCCCTGTTTCATAATGGGACCTAAGAGCATTAGTTCATTAATACAAATGTAAACACTACAAAGTACAACCATTATTACTTTTTGTTTCGTAATGTGGATTAGTCGTATTGTTCAAGTTAAAAAGTACAAAAGTAAAAGTCAGCGTATATATACCAAGTAATAACTAACATACTAATGGTATTAGTTTGTACTGTATAACGAAACAGGGCGTATTTAATTTCTACTTTATTACAAAACAGGCCTAATTAAATGGTGTTAAAAAAAAACTATTTAATTCTAACGTCTAAAGTTTAAAATATTTACGTAAATGTACTATCGTGAACAGTGCAATTATTCATATTTTCTTTTCAACTGTTTATTTTTTAAATTTCACAAAATGTAATTATAATATACCAATGTTCATAAATACGTAATTTTTGTTCCATATAACTTTTCATTTTTGAGCTTGGCCGTTCTTCCTCTTACATTTTATATTTGTTAGAATTGGAGGTATCAATTTTAATTGCCTATTATAAATATTTTAGGTGGCTGATAGTAACTAAATATTAATATTAGTATATGGTATTATAAATATTTAGTTCAAAATTTATCTTTATTGTTATTAATTGGTTTAATATTAAACCGTTTAAAAACAAATGACAAAATAAGTATTTATTGATATTATAATCAATCAAGATCATGAATGAAAACAGACCTCTTTCCTGTCTCAGTCGCTCCAAGAGAAAATAATGGTGACCAACAATTATCGTTCAACAATAATGGTTAAAATATCATCTCAAGAATTTTAACCAAGAAACTGTACCTTGAAGGTTCAGAGAAATAATTTCTTGGTTCATGTCAAGTCCGAGAAGACCACCAAGACACTCAACTTCGCTGGTACTTACAAAAATAGCAACGGAAAGATGACTATTATTGAATACTTACCGAAGGTCTAGTTCGTGTATTGCTTCGACTTAATGATAGTGCCTCTTCTGTTGAGTCTAAATAACATCCTGTTTGAACCATAGGTAGTGGGGGAATTCCAGGAGTTGCAGATTAGACTGCATTAAGAGCTTTTATCAAGCATGTCTTTATATTTATAAAAATGAACAAACCCTTAATAAAAAAAAAACAAAAAAAAAACTGGATAGGCAGCCAATTGCTATATAAAAAGTACTTGCAGAAATGGCAATAAAAAAATCTGAACAATTTTAGGCACACTGCTTTAATTAGGGCTTATAACTAACTTTGCTTTGATTCACATACTTCCAAATATATATATATATATATTTATATTTATATTTATTATAATATATATATATATCAACTTCTTGACTGTTGATGATATATATTTTTGGGATTCTTGAGGATAAGTCAATAATAAAACAATTAATTTATAGTGACATTTCTTATTATTAAAATCATTCCCTGCGGTGAAAAAAATTATTAAAAGAAAAAGCATTTTCCTGAATAATTATTAAACATTAAAAGCAACATAATACAAATTAAGATCAATAAATAAAAACAATCTAAATAAATTTTCTAATTATTGGTCTTAGTTTAATTTGAATTCTATACATATTAGTGTTAAGATATATTTTAAAAAATCTTTCTTCAAAAAGTCTAGTATTGTTTTCGGCATAATATAATTGTTTTCCTATAGACTGAACCTCAAAACTAAAAATTATATATATTTAAGACATTTCTAGATTTCTATAATACATTAAAATATATAAATAAAAAAAAATTATCTTCATATATTATATTTATATTAAATATAAATATTTTCTTTTAAATTCATAATATACATGCGTTTACATATTTGACTTTTTTTCTTTCTTCAAGAAAAAAGAAATCTTAAAAATTTTCAAAGGATATTATTAGACACGAGCAATAAGGCTTACTAAGATAGGACATGCTTACACCGTTTCGTTTATCGCTAGGATTAGCTAGTTTGAACATTGTATAGAATTATTTAAAAAGTCCATTTAGTTTTTTTCTCGACTGTTACTAGTATGACGAATACCTCATCTTTAGATTTTTTTAATCTCAAACAAGTTATAGAAATGCAAAATTTAAAATTGGTATAATATAAATTTAAAGTTTGTAGAAACGATCGAACTCAACATTTATTTTTATTTGTGTAAATAAACTTTAAAACTGAGCAACCCAATAAAATCAATAAATAATATAGCAGAGTAAATAAGAAGACGATTTTATAACACTGATATATTAATAAAAATACAATGTTTTTTTTTTTAAATAAAAGTAGTTTATTAGTAAACATTTTCCAAAACTCTATTAAAAGGAAAGGTCTTGAAAATAACGCCATACACCAATTTATTGACATTATTTAATTTCGTTGATTTAAAAAAAAAATTCGAAATGCATGTCTTATATTTTGCCTCTCAATAAAGCGTATAAGAAGAATAGGCTTAGAAACTAATGACGAATTTGACAATTTTGAGGATTAAAAGGATCCTGTAAGAGTGCCACTAAGTCACATTTCCTGAACTTAACATAAAAGCAATTAGAACTGATGTTTAATTGAAGTATACTTATCTAGTATTTAAAAAAATATAAATTAACCATCCTTTCCAATCGGTCTAGGATATAGTTTTTTGCACCTGCGGGAAAAGCAAAAAAGTTCTATATCTCAAGGGAATTGAACACTATACCACATTTTGAAACAAAGTGACTAGTAACAATGTTTTATTCTCGTCATTAGGAGTGAACGTTTGTTAGTTTGCTAAAAGACGTAAAACCATTTGGTCATCAACGCTTATGGACTATTATAATTATAAAGATACATACATACATACTCACAAAGCATACACACACACATTTACGCACTCACACTTAAAAATAATAGAACAAAAAGAATTATGAGATAATATAATAATAAAATAAAAAATTAAAACTAAAACCAAAGAAATGCTATGTGTTTTTAAAAATTTCAATACCAATGCGACTTCACCTTATCGGTGAGAGCTTCAGATAAATATGGGGTGAGTCCTACAGTCCCACTTACTGTTAGCAAATAGGTTTTCGTCAAAAATATGTTTAATCGTGATAGTGGACTGGCAATATTGACATGTTGGAAGTGGTAGATTTCTAATCAGGAGAGAATGCGTGAGGACAATATGGCTTATTCTTAAACGGGTTAGAGCAACTTCCTCCCTTCGGCAGCTGTTGTAGGATATCGACCATAGTTTTACTAATCTTCTTTATTTTTATATTTATATTCTATTTTAAGAGTTTTGATGGTATAAGAACGGCGGTGCCTCGGCCAGGGAGCGTGATTACCTCTCTGGCAGCTCTCAGAAGTGAAGATAATTAATTATTGATGTTATTTTAATAGTAAGGTATTTAAGCATACCGCGAAAAGATAACTTTGGGAAATAATATGTTAAAATTATGTAATTAGAATAAAGTTTCATTAATCCGGTTGTAACTAATTAAGAGTTGTATTAATTATTTGAGATTCGTATCATTTGGGTACTTACAGCATTCATACTAATAATAAATAATAATAATTTATTACAATCACTCAAGTAAAAAAAGAAACTTCTTCTTACTGAAGGGAATCCCCTCTTTCCCTTTCCAAAAGAAACGCCTCTGAATTTAACTAATTTTTGTTCAATTCTGAATAAAATGTGGACAATTGTAAGAAAGTATTCGCAATTGCATTCGATAACCTTGTGATTAATCATTATGAATTCGTTCCCCTCGAATTTCGAAATTATTCATGAGTAACGAATAACGAGTTGTATTGGTATTCACCTGAAAATGTTTGATTATTACAAATGCAGTATTCGCGAGAAAACGACTAATTAAATTATCCATGAATAAACTAACGTTTCTACTCTATACACTTGTGAGAAAAACATTTTCAGCAAATAATACATAACTTTGACCACATTAAACTCTTAAGCGCGGTGCTTATATCCATAAATTGCCTTTTTCGATAATCCCGCATCGACAAATTTATAACGTTATTAGGGCAAATATTAAGGCACCAATGTGTGTTATCCAAAAAATGTTTATAATATAA
>NW_027116029.1:375922-403448 GCF_000696795.3 Halyomorpha halys | reverse complement strand
TTTTTTTTTAGTAAGGTTGCCAGGTAATCATTGTAGAAGTATGCATAAATTATTTTAATTAATAATACGTACTATTTACAAAAAAAAAAAATACTTTCTTGTCAATTAGTGTACTTTTATTTCTTTTGCTATATATATTTATTATTTCAATTTTTTAAAATACCATTTGGTTCTACTGAATCTGAATAAGAGAATTATCATTTCAAGTCGTTTATTGAAAGTTTTAAAATTTAATAATGACCAAAATAATGCCTATTAGATGCATTTTAGTAAAAAATAACCCAGTTTTTTATAGCATAAAAAATAAAATAAAGATCATAATATTTGTTTACATACCTTAAACCTCTTGAAATCGGCGTAGTTCTTCCTCGAAAACACTTGTTTTTCAGAGTAGACTAGAGGAACTGTATAAATATGGTCTTAAAAGTTGTATAGTTCGGACAATTACGTGTTCTTGAGGTGTTTAACCTATTTCTGTAATTTGCAGACAAAAGCGACTGTCTCTACAGATATGTTTACATGGATATTTTTATTTTTTAGTCTCTACAATCATGATTAATTTCATATTCTCTATAATACTTAACTTTTTTACATCCAAATGTACAGATAAACTATCATAGAGAAAACTCACAAAACGTTTTGCGAAAAAAAAAAAAATATGAAATTCTATTAACACTATATCTTGCAGCTAAGAAAACTATTGACAAATTTCATCTAGAAATAAAAAAAAAAGTTTAACGATTAAAATTTTTGAAGTATAGTTTTGCAAAAGAATGTAGTTCAATTTGAAACGTCTTCACCATTTATAAACTTTTTTTTTCAAAACTCTTTTAAGCATTCATCACTTTTAAAATGATAAATAAACGCAACAACTGGAATTTATTTATTTTTTTACTTTTAAAAATTAAATGAAAGATACTATTTTTTTTTTATTAAATCATGTATTTTCACTTAGGAAGACGTGATCTCATCCATTTACCTTTGTACCACCCACTCGAAAATTCCCCATGCTCAATATAAAAGAATAGTTATATAGCTCAGTATGCAAATGCTGCTAGCCTCATATCTAATTAACTATCCATTAGTTCTCTAATTGTCTTTATTATCTATGGGTAATTGAAGAGTTTATGACTTCTTAATTACTATGCCCATCGACCGAGATGAAATTTCTTTCATCGTTAGTTAATTTCGCCAATTTAGAGCTACAGTCGACCAAAGCAAATGGCTATGAAATTGAAATTAATTCTCATTGGCCTGCAACCTTAGAAAAAGGAGCCGTGAATATGGCGAAATGAGAGTCATGTTAATTACAAAGTCATTGGCTATTGAATATATTGAACTCCATAGAAATTCAAAGCTATATTACTACTGCATTTAATAATACATGTCTGTTGTGTAATATATATTATTATATTTTACACACCTACTTCTTATTTTATTTCTAAAATATATACAATACGTTAAGTTCATTAATGCTAAATTTATTAGACATTACGCTTAGTTATTTGATTACTACCGTAACAAAGATCTGGCTGGCATTTGTTTGTCATTTTTATAACGACTTATTACCTTCAAAATATTTTTTCGGTACATTTTTACTTTGTAATTATTTTATTTTAAATGAAACAAAAATAGTTTCATTTTAAAAATCAGAATAAAACATAACCTTTATTATGTTACACTTACATTTTAAATCTCAAATTCCAAGTACGTTTTAAATTTCAGTGATCTCTCAAGTGATTTTAACGATGGTATAAATAAGATTTCAATTCAATTTCACGAAATCAAATATGTTTATATGCTTTATATACAGTATATCTCAGAAGATTGTTGAATTTATTTTTAAAAAATAATTATTTAACAAAATTTTAATACTATATATTGCTTATCCTTTTTCATTGGTTGGTATTTTTTAATCATTATTGGTTATTAATTTTAATTAATTTAACTGGTAAATAATCAATTTTTAATTAATATATACATTGACTGATTTTGAAATTCATATTCTATCTATATTCTGGGAAACCCTATATCCATAAAAAAATTATATAATACAGATGTCAAGTATTAATGTATATTAAACTTATTAATTTCATATATTCCTTAGTATTACTATAGTTTTTTTATTACTAACTATTTAAAAAATAATTTACTTCTTTTTGAACTAGTTTATGTAAAATTAATAAGTAAGGGGGGGGGGAGGGGAGGAATATATATAAAGTTCAAAAGGAGATGGAATATTATAAGGTATTCAATTAGAAAATATTAATTATAATAATTTATAAATCTATATTAATTAATTACAATGATTTATAAATCTATATTAATTCATTATAATAATTAACAAATCTACATTAATAAATTATAATAATCAATAAATCAGTTTACATACTGCTAAGGATGCAACACTAGTAAATGAAAGATTGACATTATTGGCGTATTCTCATTCGCTAGTACAAGCTCCAATTTCTTTACGTATTCTTATTATTCAAAAACAATTATGTAATTCTTTTATAGCCAATGGAACCAGAAACCGTCAAATCACGGTCTAAACACCGCCTACGAATTTACTGTCATTAGAGAACCTGGTATTCCTATAAGGATTAAAATTGCAACGAGATAATGGCCAAAAAAATGTTTTGCTTTTCTTTTACATTTTGATACATAACAATTAAATAATAAAAAAGGAAAATTAATAAAGTAATACAAAAAAGCTATAAGAGTAGGTGGAATAAAAACCAATATAAACGTATTAATTTTTCACCTCCTCCTAAGAAATTATCTTAGCTGGGAGTTTAAGTGAACTAAACAAGTACATTACTTAGAACCGAATTCATAGACGGCATGGAAGTAAGTAAAAATGATTAACTCACAAAAGTGAATTGTTACATCGTAGTGGAAAACTTAAAAAAATTATGTATAATTGTCCACTTGGTAAATGAGAAAACAAGGGACAGATATGCGCTCTTCGAACGTCATTTTAATATGTTTCACATCTGATTGTCTTTTCTATTGAATTTACTCTTAACACTTGAAGGTAACTGATTTTATTGTTCAATAATAAAAAAATAACCTCAAAATAGGTTTTTAGCAATGGTGTTTAGTATAGGAATGTTAAGTTCAATTTCATTAAAATTCATCCTTGGTTAAGTGAATTACTACAGTTTTACTTGAATGCCTTATATGAGCTCGAGTCTTAATAATTTGCACTCAACAGCCAGTTTTCTCTTATCAATAAGTCAGATTATTTACACCCTAGACCTATTATGATAAAAAACATGTTTTGGCGAACTCGAGGCCTTTTACTTCGAAATCATATCATTGATAACGATGAAATATCCTGCTATTTCAGTGGAGGAAATAATATGCAGATTTATGTTCTGTTAAGCACAGGGCAAGGGGCTGATTGAAGGATAAAATTTAATCTGATGCAACTAGAATTAGGTTAGGCAGCCCTAATAGGAGGTTAGTACATCGGTATTAAGGATTCCCAAGTAAGAGATATTGAGTTCGTAAAAAAAAAAATTCTAAATCGATGGTTCTCATAGTACAATTAAACTAACTCAGAGATGATCAATATTTATTGATAAATCTATAAAAGCTATTCCTAAATCTTCACCGGTAATGAAGACTGTATCTTCACTCAATTCTACCTCTCCCAACCAGAAATTCGAAATTCGTTGAAAGGATAAAAATGATCATTTTGCAAATGAGCATTTGATGAAAATGACCATATATGAAAACAGGCGTCAAAACCAAATTTGCATCCAAAAACATTATTGGTTTCTGTAAGTTGGTCATTGGTAGATATAATTCATTTCTTCTTTTTACCCAGAGGTGAGACCGTCACATTCACATTGTACGGCAGTGATATTGACATAATGCACAAAAAAATATATAGATTTCCAAAAGACTTACGATTCTATTAACCGCCAGATACTGTATGATATTCTGATTTAACAGAGAATACCAAAGAATTTCTCGTACGGATGTACATGACCGAAACGTTTAAGGATCGGCTAACATTATTCTGGCAAATTCGAGGTCCGATCGGGTTTTAAACAAAACCGATTTATTATCATCAATCTTAATTAACCTAGCACTAGAATACATCATTAAAAATGTGATGAAAACCGAAAAGGGTTTAACTTTGGTGGTAAAATACCGTTACTTGGGTATGCAGATGATTTGGTATTATTGGGTGAGGACAAGGAAACGATAGAACTAAATACAATCGTGTTAATAAACACCGGAACACGAGCAATTTCGATGAAATAGATATAAGAAGAAATACGTTTAAACAGGAAGATAAATTTTAAGTATTTAGGTTCTGCGATAACTAGAAAAACCGAAATTGACGAGGAAATTAAACAGAGATTGAAGGCGGGAAGTGCTTGTTATTTTTCAATTTCGAAAATGCTTAGCTCACGCCTTCTGTCCAAAACCTTAAAAATTAGAATTTACAAAACTATAATCCTTCCCACTGTTCTTTATGGATGCGATACGTGGTCTCTTCCACTAAGAGCGCCTCAAGGTTTTCGAAAATAAAGTATAACATAAAATATTCGTACCAAAAAGGATGAATTTGTTGGAAAATTTAGAATACTATACAATACTGAACTAAGAGAACTACAACGGGTAAATGTAATTCAAATTATAGCATTACGTGTTGTAAGTAACAACAAGTTGTTGTGCTAAGTAACAAGCGAATCCCTAAAATGTATATAAACACTGAACCGACGTGTACCATCCGAGGGGTAGACCGAAACGTATATGGGACGATTGCGTGAAAACTGATTTAGTAGAATTTGGTTTGGAGGGGTATCACTGGAAGGATGTATGTAGAGAGCGATTGGTGGTAACGGCATCGAACCTTCGGGTTCGTTAGGCCTTCATAATTATAAGAATAAATAGTATAATAATAGTAACGGATCAATTGGGAATCTATTCTATTGCTTTTCACATGCGTGTGATACTGTATTGGTCATCGAATTAGAACCAGGTATACACTAAGACTGAAAACCTGTCGACATTTAGCGAAGGCTATTGTGAAAACAAAATGAAAAAGCTATAAATATGTGAATAATGCTAAAAGGAACATGTCGCTTAAAGGTTTCTCACCTTGCAATTGGTCAAGGATAACCCCTAGAGCCAGGTTTGTCCTACTTGGTCTCCTTGACTTTATGCCTCCAGCGGCTAAATCGTCTAGGGCTCGAGTTAAATTGACTTTTCGGTTTCGTTATTTCTTCACTTTCTTGGAGCGAATGACCGTAACTGTGCATTCATTGCCTAGACCGGAACGAAATGTTAAGAGTCGAACAGTATTTCTCAGGGTATCTCAATTTTATTTATATTCGTTGGCTAATTCAGTCCTTGAGAAAAAATATGGCTTTCAATAATTGGTATATTTTATTATTTTTTCAATTTAATTATTAAAATATAAAACAGTATTAAAAATAAAATATTACAAGAAGTAAATGTGATTATGGCAGACTTATGAAAAAACTTTACTTCCACAAATTTTCTAATGTTGTTGAGGAAATCCTCCTTCCAGACGGAGAATAATCATCCGAAAAGGAATTAGTCATCAACTGAATCTAAAATCATAATTATGAGAGATAAACACAAATAAGTTGGACTAACCTATTTTTAATGTGCCAATGTTTCGGCTAGAGTTTCTAGCCTTCTTCAGGGCTGTTCGCTGGAAAATCAAACGCCTAATCTCTAGAAACTCTAGCCGAAACGTTTAATTGTTCAAACTATAAGTTTGGTTCACTTAACCACTTGGGCAACTGAAACTAGAAATACACAAATATACGCACTTCTACTCACTGGCGCCTTTTGTTGATCAAAAGAACAAAATGTTTGGTCCATATTATTCGAATCCATATTCTAAATCAGTACTCCAAAAAACTCTTGTATACAAATTTCCGACACTTTGTGAGTTTGACAAATATATAGAAACAATAAAAATCTTAAGGTACCGTTGGAAAGAAGAGTTCTCTGTCATTTTGATGTTAACAATAAAGTATATATTTTTTTAATTTAAAATTTTGCATCTTAAAAATATTTCATATATAGCTCAAAAGTTTCGTAAAAGATCAGATTGTTTTCCATTTTCTTTACCTATTGGTGGAGGAAACGAGCCAATTACATTTTCCTATGGTAGAATATCCCTTTTCAGGATATTGCCACTAAAAAAAATTCTTCTGGATGAAAGTATCCTGGAATCGAGAATCTTATAAAATTACATAATATAACCCGTAAACTTGACATTCAAAAAAGACTTGAAGATTTACTTTTATTGGAAACTAAAATGTTACATCAACATTGATATAAAATAGGAAGAACTCAGCTGAAGGGTGAATTTACTTCATATCTTTAGCCTAATAATTTTTCTGCTTTTTTTCCGATCCCTCTAAAAAAGAGATAAGAAACAGTAGTGAGTGCTTTACTGTGAAAAGGAATAAATCATGTTGGGTATTGCCTTTTACTACATTTGGTATTTTAAGGTTACCTGTAATGTTTAGAATCTGCCTTTCTGGCCCTTAGGCAACATATATATAGATGTGGGTTAGAGATGGGGAGCAAAGAGAATTGGACGTGGACAAAGATACATCTCATAGGAAATCTTAAAATTAGTAGAAGTAGATATTAGGAGAAGCAATGAGCTGTCTTACTGGAAGATGTAGGTGTAGGTAGGAAGGGGAGGTAGAGGTAAATAGGTGTAGTCCAGAAATAGGGGTAAGATGTTGGGTTCGTGGGAACATTGCACTGTCCACAAGTGTTACACATAAAGTGTTATGAAAGATGTCGGTGTCAGATTGAATGACATTTCGGCTCTGCCTGATGCCACTTCTAAGTTATAAAGAAGAATTGGCCAAGAAAAAAGGATCATTTCCTTTTGTTCCAAAGCGGCCAGTTAGATCCAACCTTAATAGGCTATATGTCCTTAGGAACAACTATATAGTGTATAACAATAGCCGTTGAAGATTGTTTATAATAATTGCTGTTAAATACTATAATAACAATAGCGTTTCTTAGCATGTAGTTATCGCAATTTCTCCCATTACACAGTTTGCTCTGTATTAAGTATACATAAAATTGAATATTTTATAAGAAACTAGACTGCGTTAAACATGTGTTAGTTTACTTATATATTCAATGCAGACCATAAGATATACTAGATAAGTGACCGTACTTCTTCAATAGATAATTAGAAGTAAGAGGGTGCCACACGCGGGAAGTTAGCATTGGGTTCCATTCCCACCTATAATCCATGTATATAGAATCGTAACCTAGGTGGCGGGATACCTAATACTCACCCATTCATTGAATTATTGAATAATAAAGAATATCGAATTGAAACCCCCTGCTCGGAGGGTATTAACGGTATAAACAGATTTGCATAAAGGGATGAACTTGGAAACCGGATCCGCGGCTCGTACTCCTGGGTTCTTTATGACCCTCTTACTCATTTAAAAATCGCGAAATTGGGTTCATGTTTCAATATTACTTATGAACAGCCGCCTATCATAAAATACATTTTATAATAATATCTCTTATATATTTAGAAGCTCTCATTTCATTTGCAATTCCTCTACATTCATTAGCACTAGTCATCTTTGTGCCTTGCAAATGATAAATATTCAAATCAAACGTCCTTATATCCACTTTTGGGAAATCATTATTTAAAAATTATTTGTGGAGAATTTCGTTCAGATGTTTTACATTAAAAAAAATCTCTACCGCTATATCCCATATAGGATCATTACTTTATAAAGTAGTGCTTCTAGACCAACGGTTGTGAAAGGAGGTGATTTTTGTCAGAATTACGCTCGACCGCTAAATTTTGATGTTAGTGATTTAATCACGTCATACTGATATGTGGAGAATATACCCTTTGAGATAACTCTAATAATATTTATATAGCAGAAGATCTCGAGGCCATATTCTTTTCAGACGTCTAGGAGGATTATCATGTAATGAAGGGGTAGCCAGGTTAGAAACAAGTGGGTTTGGGTGTTTGGAAAGCTTATCGTGAAAGGATTGGTATTTGATTTTGACCAATTCGGTGACATAAAAAAAAAAAATTAAATTGTGAAATTCTGATTTAGGAACTAACAAAATATCAATTATTATATAACTAAATAAATAATATAAAAATGTAAATTTGGCAGAGAAAAATTTAAGTTTTAAAAGTGAATAATTTTTAGATGTAGAATTTAAATAAAAAAATTATCTTTTTAATAAGAGATATAATAACTTTTGACATAAAACTCATAAAAACTTCTATGTTTCTATCTCACCATTACAGGCTTTGGAAAAATACAAATATATGACATTCAATAGTCGCAGTCAATTGTAATTAATATTTTTAAAAAATACAATGTATTAAATAACGAATAAATCGTAATATCTAAATTTAGGTAAATAATATATTCATATAAACTGAAAACTAGTACTAGACATTCTAATCACTGATAACTATGTGCTCAAATTTGTGTCGTAAATGTTGATTTGTACTGCAAATTTAAGTTTTTAATTAAACCGAATAATTTTTAGGTGTAGAATTTTAACTAGCAAATATATATTTTTTCATTAACATTCTACGATACTATTTATTGAAAAGTCATGTCCGAGTATGACCAGAAGGGATGCTCTGAGTCAACCCCGTAGTTTCGGAAGCCCTCCTAAGGTCCATCCAGCCTCATAAAGTTAACTAATTTACTCCACGACTAAATTTTATTTATTTATATTTATATAGTAATTATAATAACACATCCATCAGACACTTTTTTATTATTTTAACATTCCTTCGTTTCAGCCATTCCGGCTATTTTTAAAGATCTGTCAAAAAAAAAAAAATTCAATACATTTCATTAATTTTAAATTAGTATGAAAAAATTGCGTTTCATACCTTATAACGCTGTACAGCCAAATTGGTAATCAACATAATTGCAAGCAATTTATTTTTATCAATTATTTATTATTAGTGGCCTGCAATTTCTTAATGTTTTTAACATTTATTTATAATGAATGAAATATATATATATATATTTTTATTTAATAGATCGTTGAAAAGGTAAAGAAGAGAAAATTGCTGTTAAATGTCAATTAATTAACTGAAATCCTATTAAATTCCAAGGTGAACCTTGTTCTCCTGAACACTTAGAAAATTGTGAGATTCTTCGTTCTTTCCCTGTGGTATTCTATTGCTAGCTAAATTGATAAAACTTAATTAAATAGATTATTCCATAAAAATTTGATCTGATTATGTTTTTATATTATTAATTATTTATTAATCAGTGTTTAAAGCTTATTGAAATCATTTATTCCTATATTCTGTTATATTTTAGATTTTCGAAGCTTATGAAATTTTCTTTTCTAATATTGAAAAGGTTTATATCTCCAAAAGCAACGAGTTGCGGATGAAGAAATATAAGAAATCAAAATTGAATGTTGCTTTTAAAGAAGGGAGGGAAAAATCTAATATGGCACTCTGCAAATAGATCTAAAATATAACAAGCTCTTAAACAAAAGATTACAAAATAATTCAGTTGCTATTAATCATTAATAATGTGATATATTGGTAATTTACTTTTCATAAACCAAGTTTCTGTAATCTATCATAACCCTCCATGCTGTGCTTCCATGGAAATGTAGAGTTTCAATAACGTTTCTAGTCAAATTTTCCAAACTTAGTAGAGAATAGTTTAAACTTGTTCTGTTCCAATTAAGAGTACACTAATTTTAATTTTTAATTTTAATATTTAATTTTAATTTTTTCCTTAATTTTTTTTTAAAAGTATATAATATCCCTTACAATTTGTCAAGGAAATAGTCATCTAAACAAGCTAACATAATTTACTGACCGAGGAACCGAGGCTAATCTGCAAAACCACTTAACGTATCAATAACAGTTAAACACCAAATGACGAACTGTAGGGAACTGATTGGTTCCAAACTCCCATATAATTTTACTATCTTATTAAACGACAATATATCTTACGTTTCTGAAATGTTTTATCATTTAAAGCAATCATAACATAAATCTATTTAAAGATATATTGTTTTTAGTTCATTGTATAATCTTTTTTTTATTTATATCATTTTATTATTTTTTATTGCAGATATCTTCTAACTAAAATAACAATATGATATTAATTGTTGTTTGAAATTGAATGAAAATTGACGAAGATAAATGTCTTAAACTATTTTATAGCATATTAAACTAACTTGAATTTAAGTGTTAATAGACATCCCACAATAAATTCGCTATATACAGATTTTTCTGATTTATATTTCATGAAATGTTGCTTTTTAAAAAGCTTATATAGGAAACTATTGAACGTAATAAGTTCTTTTAGTCTCATACTTTAGTGAATTTACTCTAATTTATTAGGTTATTAACATTAGGTTTTCTAATATTCTTGATAGCTTTAAAGATCTGAAGCTCCAAATAAAGTTTATTCCCTTTTTTATTTATTTTTTTTTTAATCCCCTGACTGTATTTGGCTGACTCATCAATTTAAACTAGCAATTATGCACAGTTTTCATTAACGTAATCAAACTTTGGGGTGAAATAGCTGACTTTTTCTTCCCACCTTTTGTTCTATTATGAGGACTTTTAAATATTTTGTTACCTGTCATCATCATACATATCATATTCGTGTAATCATCCCAGAAATTTTACACATGTCATTATTATACACATCATGCACATACGATCATCTTATACACATATACCTCTCATTATTCTATACAAAGTCTTACAACATGTAAAATGTTTTATTAAAGAATGTGTAGACTATTTTGGTATTTGTTGTTATTGTTAATTATATTTTCTTTCTGTTGTATATTGTTCATTAATGCAATAAAAATTGTGGTTAAATAACTGACCATTTTTCGTCTTGGGAGAAAAAGTGTATTATACTATTAAGGAAATTAAATCTATCACATTTTTAATTCTTAAGAGCAGTTTGAACAGATGTTTTTCTCCGAGTGAAAAAGTTATTTTCATTTTTTTAAAGCATATAAAATCATTAACAATTTTTTTAGGAAATTATTATCGAACAGAGAGAGAAATACTTTATTTATTCATCTATGCTGCCTAAATACATTAGGTTGCTATCTCACACAGCATACTTATCAATCCGTTATCGGACATATTTACATTACACATACATGGTATAATCATGAAAAAAGATATACAATAATAGGATATAATAAACAATTTTTTTTCACCCCTACAGTTTCCTTTTACAATCCATTTCCGTCTGTACAACCAATACAAATGTTTCACTCACTCCCATTTTTCCCTCTCATTTCTGCTCAATTATTCAATTCACCCGATCAACAAATTCGCTCTCCGGAATTCACCCTCCCAGATCCTCTTCAGTGACCCGCTAAACAAATTCAATATTAGACGGTAATGTGAGATCAGACCATCATTCATAGTCACAGCAGTAGATCAGTCTATCAAGAACAAACAACTAGATACATTTTACGAGAATAAGAATAACACATAGATTAAAAGGAAAATATAATTAAAAAAAAAACCGGTTACAGGAAACACTTGAATGGATAAATAAGTTTAAAAAAAAAACACAAAAAAAACATAGTATTAATAAAATAAAATGATTTAATGAATAAATACGTTAAAACACACAAATAGAGAGGTCAACATATTAAAATGAATAAATAAAACAAAGAATAATCTCCGAGCTAATTCCCATGCAGGTGATGGTGTATGATCCCCAGGGAGGGATTAACTCCGAGTAAAAAATAAATAATTAAATCAAAATATGTAGGAATGCTGATTTGGTAAAATAATTAAAAAATTGTCCTTCGCCAAAGAAGTAGAGGTATATTTTCAAACAACCATCGCTCCTCTGGAAAATTCTCTGCTCTACTTGCAACGGTTTTGCATAAAACATATCTTTAGTATGAAATAAGCCTTACATTTTTTATTAAACTAGCCTTGAACATAAATATATAAATTTAAAATTCAATTTAAATTTATAAGTCTATAGAATTATTGGAAAATCATTTGATTGGCAAAGGGACACTGACCGGGAAGAACAAACCGGTTGTGAAAAACTTCAGGTGCAGTGCCCGGATTTTTTGTTTACTCTCCATTGGTCGCCATATTCGTTTCAAGTATTTACTACTTATATTATTATATTAGATAGAATTCAATAAAACCTTGAATAAAGATACCTTAATTACTTTGTAATTTTAATAATAAAATCTTTCAACGAAGCCACTTGTAGTTAATGTTTTTTAATATTTTTTTGCATTGTCACTGTTTGAATTTACGTTAGGGGCGAATATAAAAAGGCCCATGCGATAACCAACGGGATACGAGGATATTTCCTGATTAAATATAGTTAAATTAATTTAATAATTAGATATTATGAATGAATGGATGAAAAAATAATTTTATTCTGAGACAAATGCCGTTTAAAAATGAATACATTGTTCACAAATTAAAGTTAATTGTCTGAAAGATATTTAAAAAAGTTTCAGTGTACACGTTGATATAATATTAAAACCTTAAGTTAAATTTTAATTTATTATAGTAATCAATAATGGCATAACTCACAATATAACACATATAATTCATAATTCACACTGATGTGGATTAGGGTTGCTAAAGGAAAGGATGCTGGAGGATTGATGAACAGACTTAGGAAGAGAATTCCAGAAGGAGGTATCATGTATAATGAAGGATTTGCTAAAGGAGGCGGTTCTATTGGAGAGCATATATAAATCGATCGGTTGGGATCTGGTGTTTAATGAATGGATCGCAGAGTAAGGAGATCAAGGATATAGGATATATTTCTTTTAATTTTAAAATCTTCAAATAGGAAAACACCAGGGAGGTATTGCCTTCAGGATGTTGGATAGAGCCACGAGAAGAAGATAAATGTTCGGTTTATGAGTCTCTTCAGTCTCACCTCTAGACCTGCAGATAGCTCTCCGTAGACCAAGGAACCGTAGTCGAAGTTGGGCGAAACAAAAGGGGATACTAGGAGCTAACGGGTATTCTGAGGAATGAAATCACGGAATTTTAGGAATTGATTTAATAGTTATGGATTCGTGGGTGATCTGGGAAATATTACAGGAGAGGTGTTAGTCGAAGGTGGCTCTAAGGTTTCTTATTGTGGGATAGAAGGGTAGAAGTGAATCGGTTGGATGTTAAGGGAGGCGCTGGAAACCAATAAAAATGGTCTTAGTTTTTCCAGCATTCAATATCAAGTCGTTGTTTATCGCCCATGCGTTCATGCTATTTGCATCACATTTTATCCTTCGGATGACCTCAAGCATCTCGGAGGGCTGAAGGGCTGGAAGGATATGTAGATATGGAGATCGACAGCGTATAAGTGGTATTGTGAATTGTGAATGAAGTCAGGGAGATCGTAATTAATGGAGAAAAAGGGTGGTGAAAGTGAAGCAGTGAATTATTAAAAGAAATATTGTGAAAGAATAGAATGCAGGACATTATACTTCGCCACCTTCCTTGATTAACTTATAAAGTCATTAATATCGCGCTTAACTCATCATTTTGTAGTTAAAATATGAGAAAAATAATATATTACGTTTTTACACTGATTATAAATGTAATATAAGGTAGCTGTTGTCGGGCGTGAGTTGAAAATATGAAAGGATGTTTACCTGTTAACAAGAGGAAACTGGATGCAACAAAAAAACTGGAGCCCCGCGCTCACTTTCAAGCTGCCGCTGCTCTATCCGACATTTCTACTTGCTATAATTCCTAACATCGTAAGATAACATTACTTCTGAGTGCCACCAAAGCTAAAACAAAAATTTTTATATTTCTTCCCAACTAGAATATTTACCAATAATTCCCTAAAGAATTTTTCTGGTTTAAAAACAGGAAAGGCTAACAGACTTTTTGGTTTATTAATATAGCATTGTGTTTGCTGCTTTAGCGCACTTGCTCAGCCTTCACTGGCTTACTACCAGTGATGCGCTGGGATCTCTTGAACTCTGTTCTATCCCCCACGTGTGGAGGATAGAGTTGGCTCAGGGATCCTCAGATCGATTGAGTAAATATTGTATATAAGAGTGTAAATGTGACTGGAGATTATTTTATTTATTTTTTTTTTATTATTATTTTTTCATACACATAGTTTGATTATGTTCATTTTCTTGATCCTTCGGTTTGTATATATATTAAGAAATATTTTATTTATTTTTATGTACTTTTTTTTTTATTTCTTTCATCTATTTATTCATTTTCATTATTATTTTATTTAAGTATGAATGTAATCATTCATCACTATTACCTATTTCCCACAATAGTCTGGCAGATTGTAATATCTATCAATTAAATAAGGTTTTTTTTAAATGAAAACTATCTATAATTACTAGTCAACATTGATGAGTCTGCCAAGTATAGGAGTAGTATAGGAGGAATAAAAAATGGCGGTTGTTTCAAAACGTTAAAAAAAATTAATTTTTCATTCAGAGCTCCATATTTTTAAAACAAACAACAACACTAGAAACTCTAAGAGATAGTCATTTAAAGTAGAGTAAATTTCCTAAAATCTGAGCCGTAAAGATGTTTACGATTAATAGAGATATATATTTTTAAAAAGCAACATTTTATAAAATAATTCACTGAAAAATCAGAAGTTAGTTAATTTATTTTGAGAAATCTATATCTCAAAAACCTTTCGACTTACAGATGTCTATTAGTATTCAAATTAATGTTAGTTTAATGTACTATAAAGTAGTTTATGACGTTTATCTTCGTAGAAGTGTTGTTTATGATATTTGCTAAAATAAATGAAACTAAGGTAGTTTTAAAGATGTAGAGCTCTATATATGATATATGAAAAATTATTTTTTGTTAATGTTTTGAAATAATCGCTATCTTTTAATCCCCCCTACCTATACTTGACAGATTTATCAATTTAGACAAGTTATCTATCGATTTTATGTATAAAAAGGAAGAAGATAAAGATAATAAATAAAAGAAAACGCATATATTAGTGAAGGAGGTAATAAATATGAATTTTATGTATCACATAAGCTTTGAATTTTTATCGTATACTATAACAGTAATAACAATTAACTACATTATTTAACTTTACTGCATTTCATATAAAGGATATCACTTAAATTTATAAACGCTTTTACTGTACACGAATCATTCTGAAAAATGGTAAGAAGCATAAGTCTAACCTATCCCAATGACTTAATTAGATATCGTATTTAAGTTAAACTGTACACTCAAACAGGTCATTAGCTTACTAAAGTTTTACTATTACTCATGACCAAATCTAAGTTATATAACTGATTTATATCATGTAGAACATATGACCTGTACATATACTAGGAGGAATAAACAATTAAAAATGATTATGTTAAAACTATTTTATTTTTATCCTAAGTTGGATATTAATTGTTAAACTAACTAAAGTTATATTCAAATCTCAATAACGGAATACCATGAGTGACAACAGGTGCAAAAGTCCTCTGAGATGCGGGCTATTGTGATGTATGGTCGGTGTAAAGAAGCGGTGAAAGGATAGAACCTTGAGGTACACCTGTGGTAATATGTCTCCGAGTAGAAGTGACATTACCGTGTATTACTGTCTAGTAACTGTCTCACAATTATAGTTTTATTACCTAAAGCAATAGAAAGTAGGATATATATATATTTCAATGGGGTATGAATCAGATTTAAATGTGTATAGATGTCAAACAGAAACTTATTATTGCTATGGAAATGGTATTGTAGACATCATCAAAGGTATATTTTAGAATAACATAGGATTAAATAGAAATTTCTGAGATTTATGCAGTAGTAATAGGTACTAGCAAAGAATATTGTAGTGTATGATACCTGTATAATATTTCATTAACTGTAAACACAAGAACCTGTAAATGAAAAGTCATTTATGACATCTCGACCGAATTATTTTAGTCTGTATCATATGGCATGTATTTCATTATAGAAATATATTTACCTAAAATACATTCAAAAAAGAAAAATACTTGAGACCATTTACATGTCAGAAAATATTAAGTGAGTGAATTTTAAAACAGACACAAGAAATCTGAACCAACACTACGTAGAGATTTTAAGTAAAATTAATGGAACAATTTATGTTAATATTTATAATTAACTTTGATATGAATTTTTATAATACAAGAAATAAAAATTTTAACTAAAATACAGTTCAAATGAATAAAATATATGCCTGACCTTAGTGGAAGAAGGTTACAAATATTGTTGTCAACAAAGTATGATTGTATTGAATGTAATTAAAAGTTTTTAATGTGAAGAGTGACAAAATAGGTAATTAGCCATAAGCTAAAGATAGCTTATTAATTGATTAATATGATTCCCTAATGTTTTATTGTCTCATTTTGACTGAAATAACATTTTAAATCATCGATGTGAATGTAAATTTGCATTTATGGTGTGCTATTTTATTAATATTAATGTTCTTTATTAAAATTATTAAAAACCAATCTATAATAATAGCTGTTATGTGATAGATTTCCTTGAGGGCGGAGGGTAGGCCGAAACATCGGACTTTTAAAGAAATAAAGAGTGTCTTGAGACATTAAGTGGATACAATTTATTTTATTTAAACAAAAGATTTACCATTTACTGTATGTCTTCATTCGTATGTAATTTAAGGAAGTAATAATCCAGTGTAGCAATTCTAAAATAATAAATTTAACTTTCATATACAAGCATAAACCGGTGTAGGGCAAAAAGTAATTACACTTCAGGTAATTTTAAATTGTAGCAATAAAACTACAATTACAAGTAATTTAACTCGTGCTTGTAATGACTTGATGAACTGTAGTAAACTGTGGTAAGCAATAACTATTAGAGGTGAAGTAATTGAAATTACTAATTACAATCTTATGCAATTTTAATTACTTTTTCTCCAACAATGGTATAAATTATAGAGTGGGGAATGTAGACCTTCCTTCCTGTGGACAGTAAACTATGCTCGAATCGATCAGAGTTGTAATGGAATTGGCCAGGGCTTCTAAAAGGCTTCGAAAGTTATTATGGGATATTAAAGACAATCTAATTCTTTAGAATTCTGAACCACCGGCAAAGGAGCAAGATGACCAGACGTTTGGTATTTGGAGGTTATCTCAAGCTCAGAGTTCGTACTCATTTAGATAAAACGACAAATGTCCTTAACACTTATGAATTTAATAATTAAAATTATAATAGTCTTCCCTTTGAATCTATGATGTAATGTTATATAAAGTTCATAACGGTTATCTTTGTAGGGGTAGTAGTTTTCATGATATTTCCCTAAATAAATTGATTTCTAGTTGTTCAGACAAAATTTCAAATGCAAAATTCTTATTTGTATGAAAATATCATTAAAACTACTACTAAGAAAATAAATATCATAAACTATCCTTTTTTAAACGCAACATTTCATGTAAAATGTACTGAAAAGTCATGTTAGTGAATTTATTTTGGGAACTCTATATCTCAGAAATCATTGGACCTGCAGATGTCTGCCTAATCAAATTAAAGATAGTTTCATGCACATTAATGTAGTTTATCACGTTCATCTTCAGTTTTTATAATATTTGCATATGAATATGAATTTTGCATATTGTCCAAACAACTAGAAATCTATTTATTTTAACATAAAAACTACTATTCCTACCAAGAAAAATGTCATAAACTACATTAAACCACCTTTAATTCGACTGCAGACAGACATCTGTGCGTCTAATGATTTCTGAGATATATTTTTTCATATAACAAAAGTCAAGTTTAAATAACTCGATATCTTGTGAAATTATTTCGGCAAATATCATGAACAATTTTACTCAAACGAATAAAAACGTAATAAACTACTTTATAGCGCATTAAGCCAGATTTCATTAAATGCTGACAGACATCTGAATGTCTAATGGTTCCTGAGATATATATTTTCCAAAATAAATTCACATGCTACTATTTTTGTATAATTTTTTTTTTGTGAAATATTGCAAAAAAAGTATATTTCGGAATCAGTACATCTTAGATCAACAGTCCGAAAAAAGATGCATCGATTTGTGATATAAGTCCAAGATTTCTTATAGAGTATGTTTTGAGATGTATTTTACTAATGAAAATTTTGAAAAGCTTTCTGGTTAGTTATTTAGTGATAATTGGGAGACACAATCCCTTTTTTGGGGGGGGATTTTTCATTTAAATTATAATTATTTTTGTTCTTAAAAAAACTCCATAAGAGAAAGTTTTTTTATTTATTTATTATTGTACATGTTATATAAATTGAATCATTTTAGACGTCAGTATTAGGTATCAAACCTTAAAAAAAAATACCTGTGTTCGAATATAAATTAAATAAAAGTCATGTAAAACTTTCCAACCACCCAAATCCACTTGTTTCTAACCTGGCATCTCCTTCATTACCTAATAATATTCCTAGGCTTCTGAAAAGAAGATGACCTCGGGATCTTCTCTTCTAGAAATTGGAGTTCTATCAATGGGTAGATTCTCTACATGTTTGTATCATGTCACTATCTCACCTACAGCAAATTTACTTGTTGTATATATGTTATAAAGTTGTAAATAACAATAAATAAATGATAAAAAAAAATTAACCCTAAAGTTATTTTTAACAATGCTTTCAGGAGATCAATAAGCTCTGTTTGCTGTTCTGACGCTGCTTGTTCAACAAAACATAAAGCTTTTAACGATTCCTGAAAGAACAAATATGTTTGTCTGTATAATTTTTTCCTACGTGGTCTCAGGGGCGTTGCTGAAACAACCTATTGGTGGGAGTTCAAGATCTTAAATATCCTTAAAATTTTGACTGACCAAAAATTTCAAAGGTATAGAAATTATTCCTGTTTCTTATAATTTAATTAACTTCCTCAAATAGCGTCTGTCACCAATTTTAAATAGAATAATTTCATTGCCTTAATTTTCGCTGGTTTTCAAATCTCAAATGTCCTAATATTTCCTATTCTTAATAATATTGAGGGAGAAAGGTTATTATTTAGTAATTAAACCATTTTATGCCAGACTATTGGCGCTAAAACGCTGGATGTAATTATTATACTTCAGCGATAATACCTAAAATGCGTTGAGAACGGTATACGGGATGGTACTTTTGGTGTAAATGAGAAAGAAGTCAGTGCTCCCTCGAGTCACGGAAGCGACTATAATCCACCATTACAAATTGGAATATTTTTTTCACTAGAATACGTCTCTGAATAATTCATGCAACATCCATAGTGCTCCGGGGGATAATTTGCTCTATGATACAATTGACTCGTCTCATTAAATTGTAATTGTGTTTCTGTAGCGGTGAGGCGGTAAATGAAAACTTTTTGGAAGATTATAGGAGTGGAAGATAATTATTGGAAGTTGTTGAAAGCCAAAGGAGTAATTACTTTAAGAACTATAGTGAATGAATAGTATAGTATATTTTGTTACGGTTGCCATGGTGAAATAAAAACACTGGCTAGTTCTGTGTAGACAAGAGGTGTTACGGTTGTCATGAGAAAAACAAAACATATATGACATTTCTCATATGGTGATATTCCGGTTTAAACAGTAAAGACAGAGGGCCTTTAAACTATTAACACTTCACATTGAACAATCGCAACGTGTTCCAAAATCAAACTGTCACCTTCACAAAACCAAAATCCACTCGTCTGAACATACGAGTTCCAAAATCAAACTGTCCCATTCATAAAAACAAAACCCACTCTTCAAAACATATCGCTCGCGTTTTGTTTTTCCAATGACAACCGTAACACCTCTTGTCTACATAGATCTAGCCAGTGTTTTTATTGCACCATGACAACCGTAACACCCCTTGTCTACGCAGATTTCGCCAGTGTTTTTATTTCACCATGGCAATTCAATAATCAATTAATTTAAATATTTTAGTCCTTTTTTTTTTTCTGTTATATTTCTCATTTCCAAATCGTTTGCAACCTCATTGTCTCTGATATCTTGTCCCTCATGTTCAGAGTGCCAATTTACGAAAGGACATTCTCAAAAGAGAATATTTGTAAAATACGGAAGACAAATACAGACCACAATATAAAAATTAAATCCATTACCTCGTTGTTAAAGGTTTATATTGCTGTAATGTAAACACATATTTTTAGAATTAATAAAATTAATAATGAATTTTAAAAATATTTTAAATATAAATAAATAAGTTAATTTAAATTTTATGTATATATGATTGACCGTATTTGAATAATAAGATTGTTAAGGTAAGAAAGAACAAGAATAGTTTTAAAATAGTTATTGATTGCAGACGTTTCGACCCACTGTTTTCATCATGGTTCTTGATCGGTGGAGATGTACATTTTTTTGGATGTTATATACAGATAATTAATGTATTTTTTCGTGTACTTCTCCACAAATCCATCCCTGATGAAGATCTCTGAGAAGTTAGTCCCCATCCTCTAAATTTTTTATTGTTCCGATAGCCCACCTATTAGTTCTCAATTATCTTCGAAAATTCTGTTGTATAAAAATTGAAAAATACCATTCAAAGACACGTGCTGCAACCTCACGTTTTCTGCAACTTTGATGCGCTATACAATTTTATTATACGTTTTAGAATTTTGATTAATAGGGATAATTGTTAGAGCTCTTAGACGGGCTAACAGAATTTCAAAAAATTTAGAGGATGTAAGGCCAACTTTAGAACGATCTTCATCAGGGCTGATGTGATGGTTGGAAAGGTACACGAAAAACTACATTTACATCTGTATATACCAACCAAATAAATGACCATCTCTACCCATAAAAACAGTCCTGATAAAGAACTACAATGTGGCCCGAAACATTGGCAACTGAAACGAATATTTTAAATCAGACTAGTATTTTCTGAAATTTGCATCCTGCATGCAAACTATTCAATCTTATGCAGGTCTTTCGTCAAAAAAGAGCAACGTGAGAGGAAGAAAAATCCAATAATGCACTAAAAAACAATTATAAATGCTATTTTATACTTTTTCGTATCCTGACTGTGTAGCCTAATATATCGCACTAGTATTTCTAAAGTGACACAACTCAAAAATCGGTGTTTTTGAGTTATGACTATGAAAGAAATTGGTAAATATATCTTTATCAATCATCAAAACTGTATCAACCTAGCTTCAGAGCTTGTCCGCCAGAGGTCACTCTTGCTGCCTTAATGCTATTCCTCCTCCATAGGCAAGAGTGTCACATTGTCAGTTGTCTTGAATTTTGAGTTGTGTCACTTTAGAAATACTAGTGCGATATAAACAATTATGTTTTATAAGTAGCACATTAGTCGAAACGTTATTACTTACAAAAATAAAACATGAAATATTGAGTGGAAGAGGGCTCGATTATGACATGTCGTCAAGCTTATCTATAAAGGTGGCTTATAAATTACAATTACAATTTATAAGTAAATATTAAAGTAGCAGTCAAGCATTCTTCGAAATGTCTTCAAAAATTAATTAAAATTAATTAATTAAAAATTAGGGGAAAAAATTCATATGACAGAAGATGAATATTATCAATTAAAATATGCACATGTATTTAATAATAATTACACATTGAAGCACATATTTTCATTTTAAAATGAGATTAAATTAGTAGCAACCAGTTGCGGCGATGCAGCAAATATTTAACACATGCTACAGCACACCTCAAGGCCCCCATCAAACGAGCTAACCTTAAATGGACGCGAGATTCGACCCCTTCTTTCGTGATGCAACACAATTATAGTTCATCAGGTTGTAAAACCGCTGGAAACATCTGGTGGCCACATTAAGATTGTCTAACGGTACCAAGATAAATAAATGGATTTTAAATTCCACTATCTGAAACCAAATGGCTAGAGAAATTAGTTATAGGTTCTGCGTTAGTATCTTTTGGTGCGTGAATAACGGTTGATGTGTAGCATAATGGTCGTCGGACAGTTCTAAAGGATTCTTCTGAAAGGAATAACTATAAAAATAACATAATGTTTATAAAGAAATGCAGGGAATAAAGGGGCGCGATTCCCCTCCCTCTCATCGACTGTAGAAAATAATTTTATAGGGCGTTCTATTACATTTTTTTTTTATTCTATATATTAATCATATTAATAATATAAATTTATTCAGTACATTAATTTACGTCATTAGCCTGTGTATTTATGTTAAAATAACGGCGAAAAGTTTTTATTGAGATGAATTTAGTCATAGATTAGGTACAAAACACTTAAAATTATTACATAATGGTTTATTATTTAAATTAATTGTTTATTAAATCAGTATAACAAAAACAATTTTTTAGAACCATTATTACAAGTCTGAAAAAACTGACATAATCCTATTAAGTTTGAGTTTCAACGATGTTTGTTTTAGGGATGACTTAACACTAGTGCTAAATTAAAAAAAAACTGCTTAGTAGAATTAAAATTTTTTTAATCAAATTTTTTAAATTAAATTTTCGGAATCAACGTAACTTGAAACGCAAACAGTCAATTTTTTAGGAGAGATTAATTTTTTTTTTAACACTACAATTATCAATTTTTTATTAGCTTTTGTTTCAATAGCTTATAATGTTAAATAAACTATATTTATAGGAATCGAGGCAAACCAGTGACTAAGGCACAAACAATTTATTTTATATTCCATCAACCATGGACAACGAGGTCAAGGACTTTACTGAAACATGCGAAAAGAAAAAATATCGTTTACCTGTTTCAGCCACTTTTTGAGTGTAGCTCGATTTAAATATTTTTTTAAACTTAAATCTCCTTTTCCCGTTTTTACAAATGTGTCGAAAGCTAGATAAAACCGTCGCTGAATTAGGATTTAGGGGGTGTGTGGTCTGGGAAGCCTTCAGTTATATCATTTCTGGTGATAACAACACCGTTTACTGTTGTTCTTCCAGAATCACACACGTCTCGACATAGTGTAAATAGAGCGATTTAAACTATAAATAGATGATAAACGTATTACTTCTAAATCGTGCGCTAAATCAATGATTTTTTTATTACTTTGCTTTAGTATTGATTATTAATTTTGAAACTCTCTTATCCAAATATTAAAAATTTCTACATTGGTTGATTTGGCATTTAGTTACATTATTGTATATGGAGTTTTAAAGTAGCCTCTTCTTTAACCGACCCATAAACAATATCTAACAGTGTCGATCCATTACAGCCATGATCCATTTCTTATAACCTTCTCTATCCGTTACCAGCTTCTTGACTTCGTCTAGAGTGACACCTCTGTTTCTTGCCAGATCCGATATGAGGTCTTCCCACTTATTCCTCGGTCGTCCACATGGTCATTCTCCCTCAGTTTTTGCTCGTTAAAGTAGTAAATATACTAATTATAAGTTATAGTGGTCCCTCTTTAATTAGCAGAAGTATATAAATTTTTTAGTGAACTGTAAAATAATTGAGAAATAAATAAATTTCTAACCTTATTTGTTTTTAAATATTGTAAAAATAGAAATCGTTGATTGTCTCATTCAGATAGAAATCTCATATATCTGTTATCGTTGACAACATATTGTGATCTTGTATCACAATGATAGTTATCGAGAGGTAAGTGTGATAAAACATGGAGCTACTATCAAAATGTTGATTTTATAAGTCAGTCTTAGATAGACATCCAGTTTGAATTAGCCCTTTGAAAATGTTAGTATCTCCAGATATATTTTTAAATTGATGGTTAAAAATGTAAAATAGAAATGAAAACGTATATATTTACATATTCTGTAGGAAAGTTTGATATGCTTTTTTACACGATATGCCTTTCACTGGAACTCCATCCCCTCTACTGTACGTCATGTATCAACCCTACCCTCGTTTAAAATCTTTGTTTTTAATTACCTTTTGCTTATCCGAACTGAACCAATATTATAATAGTATAGAAAATAGAAATATTGAACTACTTTTTTTAATGTATTCATTTTTTTTTCTGTGCTAAAAATATTGATATGAAATTATAATATGAGTTCTAATTGAATACGGCTACACTGTCACAGAATTGTTTGCAAGGGACCTAATTGCAGAATAATCAACTTTTTTTTCATTTCATATCTCACTAACTATTTAACTTTTAAATGTTATATATTTGACATAAAAAACTCTATTAGGGTTCACATTAAAGCTTGTCATATGCACTATTAAGTATTTCAGCTGCCTACATACTTTAGAATTTATTGTCTATAAACCTAAAGATAAATAGCTGCCATTTACAATTATGTCCCATAAAGATAAAAAAAAAAACCCAGAGATTCCTATGAATGTTCTCCACAGTTTTACATAAGAATCCATTTTAAGCTATTTTTATTGCAGTCTTTCCGGAAACGAATCAGTCCATTAGCTCTCGGTCGTATTACAATCTACTGCACCACTGCCAAAAGGTCAATACTGCAACAGTGTACTTACGGTCAGTCACATATTTGAGAAATGTCATTTCTATTCCACGAACTTAAAATATAGTGGGAGTGGGACCGAGTGTATCGGATGCTCTGAATGATGACCAGAAGAACGTGTAGTACAAGAGCCCAAGAGGAGAAAAAAGGCAGTTATCTCACCCCAACTAGTCAAAATTGATGAGTCTGCCAAGTGAATTTATTTTGAAAAATTTATATCTCAAAAATCATTTTACGTTCAGATGTCTATTAGCACTCAAATTAAAGCTAGTTTAATGAGCTATAAAGTATTTTTTTGATGTTTGTCTTCGTAGGAGTAATAGTTTACATGAAAATTTGCTAAAATAAATTGATTTATTGTTGTTCGGACAAATTTTTATTTTCCAAATTCATATTCATATGTGAATATCATAAAAACTACTACCTCTACGAAGATAAGTGTCATACACTACTTTATACCAAGTCAAAAGTTCCTTTATTTTGAGTGTCACATATGTGCGTCTCATGGATCTAGAGATATATTTTTTCAAAAATCCAACGTTTTATGAGTTTATTTTGTCAAATATCATAAAAACTACTAGTCCTACAAAGATAAACTATCTCATAGTAAATTTAACTAGCTTTAATTTGAGCGCTGGCAGGCATCTGTACGTCCAATGTTTTCTGAAATGAAGTTTTTCATAAATCAAACTTATGGTCCGAACAACTATAAATCAATCTATTTTAGCATACATCATGAAAACTCCTATTCCTACGAAGGTAAAGGTCATAAACTTCTTTATAGTCCATTATACTAGCTTTTATTTGAGTGCTAATAGACATCTGTACATCATATAGTTCCTGAGATATAGATTTCTCAAAATAAATTAACTAACTACTAATCTTTCAGTAGATTTTTAAGAAATTTTGCTTTTTAAAAAGCTATATCTCGAAAACTATTGGACGTAAATAGCTCTTTAAAAGCCTAATGTTTCAGCAAATTTACTCTTCTTTAAACAATGCGCTCTTAGATTTCTAGTGTTGTTGGTAGTTTTTAAGATATAGAGTTCCGAATGAAAAATTAGTCTTTTTTAAGGTTTTGAAACAGCCGCCATTTTTTATTCCCCCTAACTATACTTGGCAGACTCATAACTTATAACTATTAATAATACATAGTTTTCATTATAGTAATCATAAATTGGGATGAGATTACTGCCTTTTTTTCTTCCCGGCTCTTACTACTAGTGGAAATGGTTTTGCTTTTCTTAAAAAAGGAATGGCTTTTTGAATAAGATCTAAACCCGAAAGTTTGTTATACGTACTAAAAAATTCTAAAATAAGTAATTATTTAAATTTTTTTCGTAATTATTTAAAGAGTTTCAAATCTTGAAATAGAATTATAAAGTGCGAAACAAGGGCGTTGATGACCACAGGGTTTTACGCCCTAAAGCCTACTGGAATCAACCTTCAAGGGTGGGTAAGAAACTACCCCCGGACTGTTGCAGACGACGGCCAGTTAGCAAGTTCGTGATAGAGAAGCGGCCACCCATGCTCCGGACCATTGACGGTGAGGTCTGCCTGTCACACTAACTAGGAAGACGTGCACCTCCGCTCTTTGATAAAATCCCACTCACGACCTCCCAATAGCTGCTTCACGCGTAATTGCTACCTCCCTCTTGTATTATTTTACACCAAAAGCAAATAAGGCGGCAGCTACGCAATTTTATAGGGAACCTGTCTCTCTCCCAAGCCGACTAGTTACGGGTTTAATGTGTTTCATCTTCAGACCTCCATTGCTTGCTCTATCACGTCATTACTTCTGGACCATTACCTGGATAAATCCTTTCATTCTTGCTGTATCCTTAAAGGAAACATGAAATCGTCATCAGGAGAAAGCTATCGGCTTTCGCATATGGCATCTGATACAACATAAAGAACAGTCACTTTTACTCGATTATAGATCTCTTTGGAATCTGATACCGTTCGTCGAAGAAATTCTGATTCTTCTTTA
Source organism: Halyomorpha halys (assembly GCF_000696795.3). Taxonomy (NCBI): domain Eukaryota; kingdom Metazoa; phylum Arthropoda; class Insecta; order Hemiptera; family Pentatomidae; genus Halyomorpha; species Halyomorpha halys. The sequence continues at coordinate 377,043 of NW_027116029.1, read as the reverse complement.
GTTCAGATTCCTTTGTTTTTATAATTCTGGGCAACAGTAATTTACTTTTTTAATAGCTTTTAAAAGTTAGCAATAAATTACTCCTTGGCAAATATAAAATCCATAAAATTTAGTTTCTATTTTTCCCCATTAATTTTTAACTTATAGCTGATAAAAAGCTAAATACAATTAAGGAAAACAGAAAATATCCCACTTATTATCATCATTAGGAAAAACTAATGAAATAACAACTTGAAAATTTAGTATGCATTCATCTTTTGGATACACGTATACTCGAAAATATAGGTACTAATTGATGTTTGATATGATGTTTAATTAGGTTGAAAAATATATATTATATAAATTACTTACTATGAACCTACAAAAATAATTTAATTATGTATTATCCAGTCAATTATTACTCATATTTATTATGAAATAATATTTTTTCTATACATATTATTTTTTATTTGATTATTACGATAAAAAATTATTTCTTATAAAACCCGTTAAATAACATTCTATTTAGATTTGTTGGAAGAAATTTCTATACATCGCAGTAATCTAGTACCAAAACTGTTAATTAATAAAAAAAATAGCTACTTATATTGATTGAGATATTCCATGTAAACACTAAATCCACCTTGAATCCTTCCAAACTTAAAGATAGGTCTGGGTTTTCGACAAGAAACAGAGCTGAACAGTTCTACTGTTTCACCGCACAAGCTCTAGAACCGATCAAATCAAGTTCAATCTTAAAACAAACATATACAACTAAGACCAAGTTTTAGAACAAAACAAATCGATATCTGCTTTTGAAATTATGGGTTAAATTGTTTTATTTGAACTCATTGTATCATTATCTAATAATAAATCACCTATGAACTGTATACAGAATATACCACCAATACATAGTAAAGAAAAACACCGAGAAATTTAAACTGCCCAAATTTTAAATTTTCATCTATATGTCCTGAACTCTGTAGGATGTCGGCTTATGTTTTCTATTTATTTTTAGTAATCATATTAAAAAAGACAGTTATTTGCTCAATATTTGAAAGTTATCATTTTTATATAATTAAAGTAATCAAATTTGAAAAGGTATCATTCCTAATTATTAAGTGAATAAAATATATGTATAT
>NW_027116029.1:365743-375872 GCF_000696795.3 Halyomorpha halys | reverse complement strand
TATATATATATATTTTTTTTTTTTTATACTCAACGAAAAATTATTCCTCACATAAAAGAGAAAGTACTAACAGATTTGGTCGCCCACTCCGTTTCCTATCTCCGCACTTTCCAAACCATAATTTACATATAACAAAGACAGATCCTGACCACAAATCTCCAGTTGATATGATAGAAATTATCACTTCCAGGTATTGAGAAAGTTACTTTTTTTTTTCTAAAATTAATCTTTTTTTTAATACGATAACTAAAAATAAAATGGAAAGAAAAATAAGCTAACCCTAAAAAGTTAAAGACATACAAATGAAAATTGGGGCTGTTTAAATTTCTTTATTGCTTCATTTACCATTTGCAAGTAGTGTTACGATAGGTTCAAATAAAACGGTACCCATTAGAGTGTAGCCCATAATTTCAAAGGGAGATATCGATTCCTTATTACAATAGACTAGCAATTTATAGAATTATATATGGGATATAGTATTTTGTTCGTTGTACCGTTAGCCTAAACGATATGGTAATGAGGTAGGCCGCATAGCCGTTGGTGTTGTGAATGGAGGAATACATTAGAAGCTCAGACATAAAGTTCTCGAAAGATGTTCTGCGCGGTGTTGGAGTGCATTATGATCTGCGGTTAATTAGTGAAGATAATATCTTCTAGGGTGCAGCTAAAATTATCTACAGAGGTAATCTTTCTTCTACAGATTAATCAGAACCGTGTCTAGCAATAAACCGCTAGCTCAGAGCGAAGTTGAAACGAATAAACGAGTCTTTTAGTTCACATCAGGGTCAGAAATCTCCATTACATTATTTTAATCAATTTCACATTAACAATTACAGCATGATTTTTATCATTAATATTAAATGATAACTGATATGAAACAATTTTTAGTTTCACTAACCTAAAACTAATAATTATTGCGATCGTACGGAATTTAGAACTTGAGGTACCGTCTGAAATAAAAGTCAATAAATAACCAAGTTTCGCAAAACGGCCAGTGTGTGTACAAACGAACAACTCAGCTAAAAAACGAAAAGTCTTACGAAACTGAAATTATATATTTAAAGCGGGTATATATCTGCGATTTTAAATCAACTTTTTCGATAAAATTCACTGACCAGGAATGTGACTTTATATGATTGTTCTTAATATTTTCAATATTAATTCAATAAAAATATAGGATTCAATGAATGGTTAGGAGCATAATATAAATTTTAGTTTGTTGTTATATTTTTATATTGGTGCTATATTTTTGCAAAAGAAATTTTTTTTAAAACAAGAAATATTATTAGATTTTTTTGAAAATTCATTTTCTATTATTGCTCCAAAATTTTCAGTGCATATAATTTATTATTAAAAGTGTTTTTCTTAAATGTATTATACATATAATACATTTATTTCAATTTTTTTTTGTTTTTTTAATGTACATCCACAAGGAAAAAAGTAGCAACACAAGGTGACTTTTTTTAGCTTGAGCAGGTTGTACGTGATTTTTTTCAAGACGGTCGTAAAAAATCCGCAAGCTTTCCTGGTAATAGACGTAACAGGCTACAAATACATCTTATGGCCCAAGGCGAAGGCTTAAATTTCGAGAGATCCAACCTTATCGTCCAATTAGGAAGGTCCAACCACTGGATTCCGGAGCAATTTGGACCAACCTTCAGATTGTAGGGTTGGTGGTCCTACTCTGATGTTTTAGTTTATTTCCCTACGGCGGTTGAGGAAGACGTGAGACAACATGTGATCAGAATGTACGCACACTAGGCTCTTAAACTGTATACTCTGCAAGGTTAAAACATCACTTGATTTCTTACATGCTTACTATGACTGATGTTACAGAACATGTGGCTGTCCCTGAAGTAAGCCAGGTTGATTTTTTACTTATTTATTGTTATTTACAACTGACATACATCCAGTAATTCTGATTTTAATTTATAATGGAGTGATACAGGCGTGTAGAGACACTACCCATTTTTAGCACTCTAATGACGTTAATGACGTTTTTACATTACCAGGTCTCGTAGCTATATTTTCTCGAATGGAATGGAAGAGGAAGCAAGGTTAGACAAAAACTATTGGGTTTGGGTGGTTAGGGAGTTTATAATGGAAGGAGTGGTATCTTTCTGGTTTGGGCTAGATCGGTTACATATGGAACATTAAGGTCTTTATGTATGATCTTATTTGTGACAAAGTAAGGAGCATTGAGGATTTTACGAGGATTTGGGATTGTAAGAATTGGATACGAGAGGAATTCGAAGGTTTAGTGGAGCCCCAAAGCTCAATTCCGTATGTCCTGATAGGTCTTATTACAGTCATGTAGATGCAGTCTTTTGTAATGAATTTAGACCGGTTTTCTAGTAAGTGCTGTAATATTCGAAATCAAGTTTTCGCAGTTTCCTGTCTTTTCAGTCTTGTGTGAGGATTCCTGGCTAGTCGTTTGTCTTGACGTGGTCGAAGGTGGCGGATCTGTTCTAAAGGGGTAAGAGCAACATTATTAAAGGATACTGTAGGGTAGTCAGTAGGTTTACGACGAAGGGTAAAGGTGATTTGATGGAATTTATTTTTATCCTCTAATATATTCGCGATATTCTTGGAGGGCTGCGATATAGAATTGGAGAGTTTGGGATACAATCAAAGGATTATTATTGACTGCAAGCGCACACGTGTCATCAGCGTAAATGGTGAGGAGATTGTTAGGATTGATTGAGATGTCAGCTGCATAGACTGTGTAGAGGATGGGAACGAGAATACTAACTTGAGGAACACCAACGAACTGAGAGAGGAGGGGTGAATAGGAACCAGTGAGGTTTACTTTGAATTATTTCTTTATTAATTTTTTTTTTTTATTGACTTTATTAATTCACACTTGTCTTCAGATTAAAGACAACCAGCAAATGTGATTTATTGCAAAATTACAACAGTGGGAAGAGAGGTTTGATAAAGATCTTTCCTCCTGACTTTAATTTATTTCATTAGTTAGCTATGTAGATCTTTCTTCTTAAATGTGACAGATAAAATCTTTAAAAAAAACCTCAACGCTGGAACCTCAAATAAACAATATAAATAAACATATGCAAAGAATCATTCACACGATATACGAATACAGAGATGTACGTAACTCCTTGGCCAAGACAGTAATGGTGAGTATATCCTTCCTCCTCAGTATGTGGTAAGACAGAATGGGGATGCTATTTATTCGGATTATATAGTCGTTATTAAGTTTGATTTTCAAAAGTTTGAACAAGTCCTGAATTTTTATCATAGTTTTGTAGGGTCAGTGAAACTTACAAGGCGTCTTATGTTTAGTGATAATGGATGTATTCACTGTGAGAGTATTATTGTATATTGAGATGATCATTTGTGTATATTATGTACAAGAGGGGAGGCAGAATCGAACCTAAAAAATCATTTTGAATTTTTTTATTTGTACTGGTGCAAAAAACATGAAATTAATTTATTTTTTCAATATAGGAAATCTTATAAAACGTCTCACGCAAAAATTTTTCATAGGCAAAAAGTGTTTTTACCATAATATTTTTAACACTTTTATCAACCGTGTATTCTTTATTTACGTTCTCTTCCCAATTCTCTCTTTAATCAACTCTTGATTACAGTTATTGGTTGTAAAACCTTCAACTAATGAGCGAATAAAAATATTATTAATAGTATTAATAATGAGAAGTATAAGCCTGATAAAAATGAGATCGGTATACACAGATTTCACATTTAGAATACGCTCACACCAAGGACGTCACGCCCGTCCTCTCACGTCTAATCCGTCTAGCTTGACTCTGGCTTGATGGGTTAGACGTGACTGGACTGGTTTGACGTTCTGGCTGTGAGAAGAACCTGTAAGCCTTACAAAAACAGTTGTATTATATTATCTGTTGAAGGGATCGAATCGATATTTTTGGGACCGACTGAGAAAAGATCAAAACGTATTTCGGAAAAAGGTAAAGGAAAAGTCGTACCATGGACTATATTGTCAGTTTATAAGACAATTTGTTCCTACGAATTCATGAGATACAGAGTTTTTTCTGAAATTACAGTTAGGCTTGACTGTTCTTTTTGTTTTTAATAATTTACTTATTGTTATTTACAACTGTATACACATGTATACAACAAGTAAATTTGCTGTAGGTGACATAGTGACATAATACAAACATGTGGAGAATCTACCCACTGATAGAACTCCAATAACATTTCTAGAAGTGAAGATCCCGAGTCCATCTTCTTTTCAGACGCCTAGGAGGATTATTAGGTAATGAAGGAGAAGCCAGGTTAGAAACAAGTGGATTTGGGAGGTTGAGAAGTTTATTTTGGAAGGAACGGTATCTGGTTCTGGCCAAATCGGCAACATATGGAACATTGAGGTCCTGATGGATGACTTGATTTGTGACAACGTAAGGAGCATTAAGGATTTTGGACTGTAAGGATTGAATTCCGGAGAAATTTGATGGTTTAGTGGAGCCCCAAAGCTCAATTCCGTATGTCCAGATAGGCCTTATAATAGTCATGTAGATCCGTCTTTTGTAATGGATTGACAATTTAGACCGTTTGTCTAGTAAATGTTGCAATAGTTGGAATCAACGAGCAGTTTCTTGTCTTTTTAGTCTTGTATGAGGATTCCAGTCAGGCGTTTGTCGAGATGTAGTCCTAAGTAACGGATCTGTTCGACAGGAATAAGCGGGGTATTATGAAAGGATACTGTAGGGCAAGAGGTCATGGGTTTACGTCGAAGGGTGAATGTGATAGGCTTGACTGTTAAACTAACAATATTGATAATAGTAAATTCATTCTATTTAAACAATTAAGGCATATTAAAAAAACGACTGATAAATGGTATAATGTGTCGATATTTCGCGTATCTTGATGAACAAGGTTACCTTTGATAGCTATCGCCTTTAACACAGTACAACATAAATCTTGTTATTCATTGATAACAATAGCAGATGTTAGCAAATGGCTCTTTACTGTAGTAAAGTATCGTATATCTCTAATAATAGAACTTCCTTCGGCAGTCTTCTTTCGTTTTCCTCCTGGTATTTCTACTCTCATATCCGGGAAAGTCGACCTGAATGATGCTGTAAAATATACTTTATAAAAAAGAAGAATCTTCATTGTATGCTATTCGTTAACTACGGGATTATTCCAGTGTTTATGAACCTTTCAAATAGCAACGGATATGTCTCTCTAAAGATGGCTATAAACGCACTAGAATGCTTGAGCATTTTTAGCTCTTATTTTAGAGGAAACGTTCTAAAATATTCTAATGGTCCAATATAATCTTTTTCTACTGTTCTTTCAAATGAAAAGAAATAATGTCTTTTGGAAAGTCCTTAAGGTGATTTCACGAAAGTTATCTTACTAACCTGAGCTTGTATATCTATCTTTAGATATTTGTAAATTTCTAAGGTAATGAAGGCAGTAATCATTAGGTACATTTTATATTAATATTTAAAACATGTATTAATATTAATTAAATTGAACGCTACAACCCAAGAAGGGTCGGTGGTGTTGTACTTTGTAAGGAAGTTTTGATACTAGGTAAAAAAACTAAAACAAAAAAGTCAAAAAATAATTAAATAAAGTAAAAAAAACAAACAAACATAAAGTAAAAAAAAAAGTTAAATAAAAAATATAAAATCAAAACAAAAATAATAATAAAAGGCACCCTATAATAAAGGTGAATACTACATTACGATACTTAAAAAAATAAATAAATCCATGTTATAATTGTTTGTTGAGTGAAGTAAAACGGATATTCTATCCTTAATCTTAACCTTCAAATTACAGTTGCTTTTTCAAAAGTTAATTTTAGAATTAATCATAAAATTTGATTATGGTAGTTTTAAAAATTTGAAAAATCACTTGTCATAATATATTTTAGGTTCCTAAAGCTACCAACAGATAATAAACATATCAAAGATTAACTGAACCATGATCTTCATACAATTACATCAACTTATCAATCTTTGCAATATTCAATGGCCCCAACTCCAAATTGATTAAACTAATCTAAACATTATCTCTTGGCCACCACTTTATAACCATGTAAAGTATACAATAAGGGTATTCATGATCTATCCTTTAACATGCTAAATGGAAACATCTATGTTAAATGGAGAAATATTTCCTTCATTTACCATGTTAGAACGATATAACATGGTTGAAAGTCAGTTACTAGGTCTGTTAAATGAGAATGACGTCACGCAACAAACCAGGTGAGCTATTCATCTTCGAGCAAGTGACCTAACACGAAGATGTATAGCTATCTTCGTGTTAGGTTACTTATTCATAGTTTGTGTTTTGATTCTGTTAGTATTGCTTTGGACGTTTGTAAACAAGACATTCAGTTGCCAAAAGTTCATATGGCTACCACATTTCACTCATTTTATGCATGTTGTAATAAAGCACTTAAACAAATATTAGAGGAGATGTTAGAGTTAGGTTTTACGTCCTTTAGTTCCAATAAAAAACAACAACTTAGAAGTAAACAATATCAAAAAGTTTTCGCAGGAAAGGTTACTAAACAAGTTGCTCAGAAAACCAGCTAGGAGCTCTCATGCATTTAACATTTACATTTGGCTAGTCACAATGTTATGCTTTTAGCATTTAACATAATAAATTATTTTATATTCAACACACGTAAAAACCCTAATACAATCTATTCCAGAAATGCTTTCTCTTTTTCACGCTCTACAACCATGTATATTGTTCAATAGATTATTTCTCTTTCACTTTAAGTCAATTTTTCTTCAATTGAATCACATACAGCCAGTTCACTCAGTTTGCATTTATTTCATTTAGCCTAATCAGTACATTGAAGTAGCACTCGGCTTTCAGTTGAAGGTGCAATGTATACACTAAAAACTTTACTTTTGTTTAATGTTAGTAGGGAATTTTTAATTAATGTCACATATGTGATTTAGAACTAATATATATGTGTAAGATGAAGTATAAGTTCAGAAGAAAGTAGACTGTTAGACGATTGCTTAAACAATAGTTTATTATAAATAAAAGGTTACAGAGCTACAACAGAAGTACTTAGTAAAGTACATCAAAGCAGAAACACTATTCTACTTATCTAAACCAATAGCTCCTAGGAGTGTTGGAATATAGTAGCAGCACAGTTATTTAAATTAAGAATTTAATTTACATATAAATAAATATGAAACTTAAAATTAAAAGCATGATTATAAAAAAAAATTCTGATTAGTTTTCCAGCCCAGAATGATCTTAAGAAAAGAACTAAGCTCAACTTAGAGCCGGCCGGCTAAGGTTATTGGCATAGTTAAAACCGCACCGAGGGCGGTGAAAGTTAGTACTGGTATTAGTACAAGGCCGTTATTCAAACTATAAAATTATATATTATAAAGGAGTTCAATTTCAGCTGGTAATAGGGAATAACGTCTTAATTTTAAATACAACTTTATAAATCACTTATGAACACTAGGTCTCTATTACGCTCATTTATTTCTTTATTAAGATCTAAGTTATATTCTTCATTATTTTCTTTGAAAAGTGATTCATATAGGTGTTCCATAGTACAAATTATAACGATCATGACGGAACAATGGTCAATGGGACAATTATTTTCGAAAAGTATGGACCTATTACTCAAAAAATATTTTAACATTAAAACTCAGCCCTCGAAGAAGAGTGTCGTAATTGTTGGATTAAAATAAACCCCATAAAATCAACTTTACCCTTCGTCGTAAACCTACCGACTGCCATAAAATATCCCTTTACCCCTGTCGATCAAATCCGCTACCTTGGGCTGCAACTGAACAAACGACTAATCTGGAATCCTCACACAAGACTGAAAAGACAGGAAACTACACGACGATTCCGACTATCACAGCACTTACTAAACAAACTGTCCAAACTTCGAATCTATTATAAAAGACTGATCTACAAGATTCTGATAAGGTTAATCTGGTTGAGCATTGTGGCTCTACTAAACCTTTCGAATTCCTCTTGTATCCAATCCTTACAATCCAAAATCCTTCATAACATCCTGTTCCATATGTAACCGATCTAGCTTGACCAGACACCATTCCTTCTATTACCAACCATCCATGATGAACCCCCATACTCCCTAGCCACCCAAACCAACTAGTTTCTAATCTTGCTTCTTCTTCCATTCCTGACAATCCTCCGAGGCGCCTGAAAAGAAGATGGCTACGAGATCTGCTAATGTAAAAACGTCATAAGAGTACTACCAATGGGTAGTTTCTCGACACTTCTATATCTATCCATTATAAAATAAAATAAAATTTACTGGATGTATCATTATGTACTGTTGAAAATTTCAATAAAGATATTAAAAAAAATTAAAAGTGCTTATATTTATTAATTGAGGGCCGGTGTGACTCACTCTGCTACTAACTCCGTTCGAACCGACCAGGTTCGAATCCGGCTGCGACAGGTAATTATTTATTCTGTTGATTCAACCTTGTGGGTTTCAAGGTTGACCCCTCAGGGGTCTTCCCACCCTCATAAAGTGGGTAACTGAGGAAGAATCTGGAGGTTGAACATGATTCTGATGAAATCACCTTCTTGCATAAATGTTGGTCTAGGAATAGTACTTCACCCCCTAGTGAAGTACTGCACCCCTGAACCTTCATGGCTTATAGCGGTACGGATTTTTTAAATATTTATTAATTGGTATGAGTTTATCTACTGATTAGGTTCATCATCATTACGATTTATAATAATTTGTATTAAACTTTCACAGGTTTCATCCAGTCTCATGAACTGGGTACCCTAAATTATGGAAATATTTAGCGGTGCAGCGTTACTCGGACCAAATCAACTCTTTCAGACAAGGAACAGTTCCCTACGAAGTACTCAAACCTTGACCCTCCATGGGTCGTAGCGAAGTAGATTTAATTTGAAATTAATTTAACTTTAACTGATTTGTTTTAAATACGTGAATATACTTTCGAAATAAATTTTATAGTGACTAAAAGCGATGTTCTGCCAGCTAGTCACATCGGGAGTTGCCGTCCAGCAGGATGTGCTACACGGTCATAAGTATCTTCCATTTCCTACTGGTTGGTTGGTGGATAACATCTCTTTAGAAGATAGGCGCCATGGCTTCCTGTTGTTGTGTACCCTGGCTAGAATTATTTTTTCAACTAGACCTTAGGACTCTTTTTTGAAATAACTATGGAGTGCCGCCTTTAGGACGATAATCAACTTCTCTCACTCTACCTCCTTGTCCCTCTCTTTTTAATTGCAAAAATTATTAAATCTGTAATCATATAAGTACAATTGATATGAATCAGAAATGAATCCACGGCACGCTAGGTCAAAAATGGCAGGTTTCTTAAAACTTTCTAAGGAAGCGACCTAAAACCTTATACTTCCTTTCTGACTTAGTTCGTATAGGTATGGTTTCCAAGTTATGAGAAAACTTTTTTTTTATATACTGTTGAAAAAAAAACTATAAGGAGTTATAATTTCTAATGAGCACTCTAAAAATCAGTAATAACTAACACTCAAATTAAAGATAGTTGAATGAACGGTAATGTAATTTATAACGTTTATCTTCATAGGAGTAGTAGTTTTTATAACTGCATATGAATATAAATTTCGCTCATGAAATTTTTTCCGAACAACTAAAAATAAATTTATTTTAACAAATATTCTGAAAACTACTACTCCTACGAAACGTCTTAAACTACTTTGTAGCCCATTAAACTTGCTTTAATTAGAGTTCTAAGAGACATCTGTACGTCTCATGTTTCCTGAGACCACAGCTTTTCAGTACAATTTTTATATAATATTGTTTTAAAAAACTGTATCTAGTTTGAGTGATTTTATATAATATTTTTTAATATTTTCGGTCATTCGAATCGGTAATATGGAATGAAAAAAAATTTTTTTTGACGTTTAGAAACAGGCGCCATTTTTTATTTCCCTAACTATACTTGGTAGACTCATCAATTTTGACTAGCAATGATACATATCTTTCATTAAAGTAATAAAAAATTGGGGTTAAATATCTATCACATTTTCAAAGAGCAATTTTAACATATTTTTCAACCGGAATAAAAAAGTTATTGTTTTTTAAGGCATATACAATACCTTACAATTGATTCAGGATATCATTATCCATATATAT
>NW_027116029.1:316027-365688 GCF_000696795.3 Halyomorpha halys | reverse complement strand
TATATATATATATATCTGAGTAAAGAAAAAAACAATTTAATCAGAATATGTAGGTATGCTGAATTGGTAAAAAAATTTAAATACTGTCCTTGACCTACGAAGTACAAATATATTGTAGCTTCGTTAGGGCACATATTTGAGTAGATTTAGTCTATTTTGAATGATCCTCTATTATGTTTTCTAGTGTTGTAATAACTTTTAAGGATATGGAGCTCCAAATGAAAATATTTTTTTTACGTTTTGAAACAGTCGCCATTTTTTTATTTCCCCTAACATACTTGGCAGTCTCATTAATTTTGAGTGGTAATTATACATAGTTTCCTTTATAGTAATCAATAATTGGGGTAAAATAACTTTTTTTTTCCTCTTGGGCTCTTGCACTAAGAGCTTAGACTGTCTTACACAAGCGCAGAGGACCCCGTTCAGTAGTGGAGCCCCGCTGAAGAGGAATGTTGCCTGCTGGTCGAAATGGCGGCCCGCAGGACAGATTACGCCGGCACTGACCGGTCCAGTGATCAGCCACCGATTCCCGCTCCTTCCACTCGACCGGAGCGCATTGCTTTTTCTTAACTTGGCTTTGTTTTTCACTCCTTTCTTCAGAGCGTTCCTCAGTTCCTGTTACTCTTTACGTTATTTTCTTTGAACCAGGAAAACTTGAGGATTTTTTTTTTTTTTCGTTTTTCAGGAAGAAATTTGAATAGGTAAGACGTGCGTGGCACAGTATTCATGGAGAGAACTATAGCCATACTTTAGTTTCTCTAAATATTTCGGTAAATATTTGTCTGTAAATTAATTCCGTAAAATTGTTCGTTTGAGTCATACTGCCTTAGTAGTTACAAGAGCCTAAGAGAGGAAAAAGTAAAATATTTCACCCCAATTGGATTATGTTAATTAATACAATAAAAAATTGTAATTGATAAAAAAGAGTACAACAATTTCAACGTCTATATTTTCAAATTTTATAAAAATACCAAGAACACCCATTTACGATACAGTAAAAGATAAAATAAATATAATAAAATATTTTTTCAACCGATATATATATATATGTATAATATTTTTATTTTAGTTTATTTTTTGCCAAAGCGATCATCTATAAACACAACAGTTTTTTCGTTCTAGCTGGTACAGTTGAGTTAAGAGGTTTAAAATCATTAAGGCATCTGTGTTAAAATTGTATTTTTGACTTTTCTTTTATAATTGTGTAGATATTTTAACATAATTGTATAATAAAGGACAAACTAATATTTTATGCGAACTTATTACAAATTAGCACTCTACCGCCGTTGATTTTTTTATGAATAATTAACAGCTTTCTCATTATGTACTTTCGGCAGCAATGCAACGAAGTAATGACTTATGCATCGATAGAAATTCCCGAATGGCCGGATTCACGAGTTAATTACTACTGATGAATGATAAATCTCCACTTCTTAGGTTTTCGGACAGGTTGTGGAAGTGTAATTGTAGACCTATTAATCAAGATGGATGAGGGACCACTGGAGAGCTAGAAAAGGAGGAGCGGATACCTAAGAATAGAAGCAATTAACATTTAAGATGTTTGTACCAGATTAGGGGTGAGGGAACTTCTGGGGGAGAGGAGTCTGTAGTCTTTATCCTGATAACAACTTGATCTACATCTATTATCAGGATTAAACTATTTTTTTAATGATATCTTCATTAAAAATAAAGTATAAAGCATAATGTGAAAGTATAAAGCCAAAATTAAATTTTTGGAATCGATCAATTTGACATTGGAGAACTAGTTCAGTTCTCATAGTAGTATTTTCATTTAAACGTTAAAGATGTTTGTTTTAGATTCCAGATAAAACAGTATGATTCTTGTTTTAATAGGCCTCAGCTTCAAATCATGAGGGAGTTAAATCACAATAAAAGTTTTTGTATTGAGTTGTCTTAAACACAATATTTATATCCAGTCAAAAATGTATGCGGAGCGAATAAATTTGGCTCTGTGCTCTAACTTCAAGGACCTAGGTTTGAATCTGGCTGTGACAGATTATCATTTATTCTGTTACTTAGTCCATCCTGTGGGTTCAGGAACCATCCTCAGGGGTCCATCCAACCTTATAAAGTGGGTACCCTTAATTCGGGAAAAATTCTGACAAAATCACCTCCTAACAAAATCGTTAGGGGTGCAGACTTCATGGGTCGCAATGATATACATTTTTTATAAATATAAAATAATACATCTAAATTTTTGTATGTCTGCTATGTCTTTTTGGGCTCCTTTTACGAAAAAAGGAATGAATTCATTTTGTCGGAAATTCTTCATGGTTGTTCTACAAAGTCAAATAAGGTTTTAAACAAGGAGAACAAAATACCTTAAAACTCTTGTCTGATTTTCATAGAAAAGTGGCTGAACTAATCTGGAACTAACTTTTTATTGTAGCCAAATTTTTTAATTAATTTTATATTTTTTGTTTACTAAGGAAGGATAACAATTTTTGAAATTGAATTTTTATATTGAATAAATTTAAAATAAATCAATGCTATGATTATTGATCATTTCAAATCCCTTTGCAGTTCATTTTAACATTTATTATATATAATAAATAAAAAAATACTTCTACATTTTTGTCTGTCTGCTATTCTTTTTTCGCTCCCTTTCATAAAAAATAGGTTGCATTCATTTCTTTTTTATCTTAGTTCTACAGAGTCTAAGAAGCTTTTAAACCAGAAGGAAAAAAACCCTAAGCATTTAGTTAGTTTTTCATAGAAAAGAGGCGAATCCAATCTAGATCAAACTTTTTATTGTAGCTAAAATTTTGGATTAATTTGGACTACTATATTCTCAATAAGGAAGGACAAAACTTAAAATGTTCGGGATCAAATCCCATTAGACCCGGGAAAATTTTGGGTTGCAGATAAGGCAGCAGGATTCCTGTTTTAATTGTCATTAGCTGGAAGATATTACGATGTTAAATCAAATACAGAGCCTTATATAGTTTTTTTTTTATTCAATTCCGCCTAAAACCAATTTTCGAAACCGGTCCGAAGCGAATAAATTTCTAATAAATCAACGATATTACTATTGATTATTTAAACTTCCTTTATATCAACATGTAAAATAACACTTCTAAATTATAATCTGTCTACTAGGCATTTTTGGCTTCCTTTTAGGAAAAAATGGGCTGAATTCATTTCGACTAACTTTTTTTATTGTTATTCTGTTGAGCCAAGAAATGTTTTAATCAATATCAACCTGCCATCCGCCATCTATCCAATCTAGATAAAATTTTCTATAGCAGTTATTTTGAACTGTAAAAAAGTCATTATTTATATTGAACTGTTTCCATTATACAGAAACAAAATGGTAGATATATTAAATATAATTTTTTGTTTTAAAAATCTCAGGTCAATTTTTCTAAACTTAATGTATGATGATGTATGATGATAATTAAAGGCTTTCAATTACTCAATAAATTAATCTAATCTCCTTATTTGGTCTTCTATATGAAAATCACAATAATCATTATTGCTATTTAATAATATTAAAAATACTAATTCCATATTTAAAATAAGAAGGAACTATATAAACAAAAATTATTGTTAACCACATTCCTATTAAGGTTATCCTGGTAATATTTACAACTGATAGATTACCTCCATGCTTAATTTGACAGCAATTATTTACTTCACCTCATTAAATAGTTTTAGAATTAAAAAAAAACTATTAACAGTAAGTTCTGAAAGTGCTTTAATATAATTATATTATAATAAAAAAAAGTTAATGTTAAAACATTTATTAAATTTCAAATAGCTACCGGTTGACATTTTGTGTGGTGGCGCCCGATTTCACTATTGCGAATCATTTCCGGCTACTGTAAATCAAAAAGAAATCCTTCAGGTAGAAGCCTTTAGAAAATTGTGGTTGCGGTTTCGAAACTCTATACTAGGTCAACAAGAGAAAGATGTTCCATAAACGAGAAAAGAAAAAATAATTCAAGAATATTTGTCAAAGCATCCAGATGTAGTATAGGATAATAAAATTATTTCTTAATTAAAAAAAAAAAGAATAATATAGATGAAATATATTTATTTGATTACGTTTAATGTAGCTAATATCTCTAAAATAACATCATCGACTAGGACTTGTTTTCTACTGAAACTTGAAATTGTTTATGTGAAAAAGCCACCTAAACGTTAAACTGAAATCCCATTTCTGAACCTAAGATTCTTTAAATGTCGCACAGTTGAAGCTTACAACTTATCGTTCATACGTTTTGTTGATGGTATATATAAAAAATGAAATTTAAATTTAAAGGTCTTTAGAGATAATAAAGTAAATAATGAGATAAAGGTAAGTTTTAGCGGAAAATAACGGATTCCTGTTCATCAAGCTGCATAAAAACAAATTGGAGTAAATTCAAACTCATAATATAGATTTGAATTTTCCATATTTTGACCAGTTTTCAAGATCATTGGGGTGCGTTTATACTAAATAGTTATTTCTTAGCAATTAAACAGTTAGGTTAGGTTTTATATTTGACTTGAGTCTATGGTAGCGAGTAGCTTATAAGTAAGGCTTTGGCTACTAATTACCAGAATTTGGATTTGAATCCTGCTGTGGCAGTAAGTATTAAAAGTACTGCGCCTCTGACACTTTATGGGTTGCACCAGTCCATATGTGATATAATTCAAGATCATTGATCTCACTGTGCATGTCTCTTAATACTAAAAGAACATTTTATTTTTTTCTGTTACAAATATTTTTATTTGTATATCTTCTATTTTAATAGAATTCTATCTCTCTTCCGAAACAACAAATAACATAATTTTATGCCGTTTTAAATTAAAATTATTATAAGACAATCTCACTAGAGGAGACCATAACACCAAAAATATTTGAAGGTAATCCTCCCCGGCCGACTTGCCCCAGTAAACCCCCCTTTTTTCCTACCCTTCATTAAAATAGAATTCGTGCTTCATACATATTTAATACGTGAAATATATTACATATAATTTACTTCCCCTTATATTTAGTCCCCTCCCTCTGATGTTATGTTATGTTAGCGCCGTTTGCCAATTTCAGGCGCATTTTAAATATTGCTCGATTTAACTATCTTATAGTCTCCTCTTCCCGTTTTAAGCAAATAATTATAAAGTGATATAGGACCTTCGCTCCCTGCGGTATTAGTGGGGCGGGTCCGGCCGGGAAGGATGCCCTTCTTTTGTGTTATGATCCCCTCTTGTGAGATTGTGACATGTAGTACATCGACTAACCTACTCGCTGTTTGAAAAGTCTGATAAGTAAGGCTACCACGGAGGGCGGGAGAGGAGGGTTTTGTGTCCTTTGACACTAAGACCCCCCCTTTTTTTTTTTTTCCAAATCCTCTTTATTGATATATAATTACAATTACAAATATATGATAATACAGAGAATATATACAAATTACATACTGACTTTGCCGTATGGCAGTATAAGTTGAGTTACAGGGTCCGCTGAAGGCGGTTTCACATTGGTAACGTGCTAGTTGGGGGCTTGCATAGAATGCCGATTTAGACTAAGACCCCGATTTAGCGACGGACCTATATCACTTTTGAAACATTTACTTAAAACTAGAAGAGGACACTTAAGTTTATTAAACCGAGCAGCATTAAAAAAGTTGCTAAAATTGTAAACCCACATGATTTACACTATTTGGAAGTAAAACTGTAGGAATTCATCTCTCAGACAAACGTTCTCAGTACATATTTCATTTATATAGTCTTCAAAATATGATTGGATAACTATGTCATTCGAAAGTACAACTCCTCATCAAGCCGATACTCCCTACCCCAGTTCCCATATTCCCGATGGCAGATTTCCTCCTGACAAAATATATGTTACTAGGCCCTTGAGCAAACAAAACGGTCTGTGGCCTTCGGCTGAAGGAATTGGAACGGAATGGCAACTCGTTCCGTTAATCTTAGCGTTCTGCGGCCACCATTTATAATTTCTGTGGCTAACCCGGGGCCTGTGCCATCTATTATCCAATTTCAGTAAAAAAGATTGAAATTCTCAATTACCTCTCATTGGCCAAATAGCAGTCGTCCTGGTTCCTTATGGGGGGTCCCAGTTACTCGGAAAAAGTTATCTGAAATAACTGTTACAAAATGAGAAATATTAAATTTATTCTCCTCTGATGGTTCATTACATTTCTGTTGTTGGGTCTAGCTTTCAAGGCGGTGAAAAGCTTTTAGCTGTTATCGTAAAGAGGAGATTTATCCCAAATATAGAATTAGGAATTAATTGAAGAAACCAGCTGCCATTTTGGGGAGGTGTGTAAAATAAATTGACTTTATTAGAAATATCAGCTAAGTTGATTTTTTTTTTTATTATTAATTCAATTATCTCATTTCTCTATTTCTCTTATTTAGGTATACCAAAAAAAAAAAAGTCCTATGTCTCTTAAATAGCAGTGAATAACTACCTAGTCAACATTTCACCCATTAAAAACAGAATCATTTAAACATCAGATTCGAACGAATTTTTATTAAAAAAGCAATGTGAAATTTGTTTCATAAATAAACTAAAAAAAAACTTTGATTTGAACTATTTTAATTTTATAATGTGCAGAAGAGTCCAAAATGTTGTTCAGATGACATAATAAATAAAGAAGTAATAAAAAAGGGTTTTAATTCCCTAGTAAAAAAAAAATTGAGTTTTAAGAACAATAAAAACCTTTGGAACTTAGATTGGAGGATTAGAAAGGTACAGAAATAACATTAAAAAATATTTATTGGTAACTGACGTTTCGCCTAATTTCGCAGGGCTGAATTCTGGAAGAAGTAAAGTACTTTACTTGATTTTACCCCTTCCATGATTCAGCCATTATGATGGCCCCCTGCAAAGTGGGGCGAAATGTTGGTTACTATTAAAAAGGATTTTTTCATATTTGTATATTATTTTTTGTATTTTTTCCTAACCACCCGCCATCTAGACGATTTTCCTACAATCAATTGCGAGTAGATAAGTGAGTGAGACTAATAATCTTCCAATAAAAAAAAAATTATTTTAATTTTTTTTCGAGTGATCTCTGATTGGTTACAGATATCGACATTCCAAATCCTATTATTACTATCTAAATATAATATTAAATTTCATTATAGTTTCTCCTTTTACTAAAATCTAGTATTTTAAATATTGTAATATATAAAATATTGTAAACGTTTTAATTAATATATTATTTTGTTTTTCAGGTAAGCAGAGCGACACTTTTGAAAAATGGATTTTAGTAAGTTTACATTAAGCTACAAATAATAAATATAAATAAATTGTCCCATAAATAATTGATATTCATACTTTATACCAAAAATAATTAAAATCTTATATTTTACAATATTTTAGAAAGTATCATGTATCGATTATTTGATAATGATAATACCCCTGACTTTGTATTTTTTGTTTAAACTACGCGTTAAATTATTATTTTTTTAAAAAAAAGCAAGCTACCATTAATCTTTTAGGATAACGTCATTTTAAAATAAACATTTTCTAGGCTTATCTACTTAGTTTGAGTGTTATTTTAATTTATTTCGTTCTTTTAGTTTGTTTTGTAATTTAAGCAAGTATCTATTATGAGTTATATTCCTTATCGTTCTTGTACAATACCTAATTGCAAAAATACTACTAAATAGACTCCACAAAAGTTGTTTATCCATGTGCAAAAATATGTCAAAGCTAGATAAATTTGGTAAAAGATGGCTAGAAGGGATCCAAAATTGTTATCAGATCTAAATAATTGATTATATTTTTGTGAATTTTTGATAATGTAAGATACAAATTGTAAGTTCATTAGAGGTTACATTATTAGGTTATTAAATAATTTTAAATAATTAATATAAATTTTAAAAAGAACAGTATTATAAAAATTGTTAGAATTGTTAGTAATTTCACTCAGCAATTTTTTTTATTTTTACACTCAGTAACTTCAGCAATTTGTAATATACTTACTCAGATGTTTTAACACTTCTAAACTCTGCAGGATAGAAATCCAGGTTTGTTGCAAAAAAATTCGCAAACCTTAAAGCATAGGTTCTAGGCAAATTTGTACTTTCAGCTTTTATAAAACCGTATCAGATTGTTTTTGAAAAAAATAATGAAAATTCTTTCAACAGCAAAATAAGCAAAAAATTAAAAACAAATATATAGTGAGAATCGGTAAATTATCTTTGTAAGTTTATGTCTAAATGACGTCATATATTAAACCATCATGACGAGTAGCATTTTCCTTTTATTGGTAAACAGATTAAAAATATTTTTAATTTAAAGTTTCTAAAACTGAAATTAAAAATTAATTCTCTATCTATATTAATTAAAACATATATAATTAATTAGGTTTCCGATAAAATTTAAACACTATTAAAATTCTTATAAAATGTTTTGTTGCTTAGTGGGAATTAAAAATCATCCATGATCTATTTAATTACATTAGTTAAACTTTTATATTTCCCTGAAACGTTATTTATTAATTGGTTATTTGAATTACACAAATGCCATTATCGTTCTAGATGTAGTATTTTAAGGAAGTAATATTTACTCCACGTTTATGGCTTTTCCACGTGAGGTGTAATTACAATTTTAATTTGTCATAATTTATTCTTCTCACTCCGTCAGTTCAAAAACTATAAACTCAAGAATTATAAGTAATGTTTTACGACTTTTAAGTATTCATGGGATAATAATGTAATCTTTTCCAAGTGAAGAATAATTATTATTATATTTATTTTTTTTTTTTTTTGTATTCGTTTATAATAAATTAAGCACTATATTTATGGAGAGGAACTTTAATTGATTTTTTAAGATTGCTTTTTGAACAAATAAACTTAGTTTATTAGCATTGAAGGATAATTGCTTTTTAATTAACTTTAATAGACTTAGTGTTCCATTGAATAGAAACATCCTTTAAATATAGAAAAGTTGCAGACGTACACAGTTCATTATTATAGCGGTATTTTTTTTTAGAGGAAAATTAAAATTTATGAATTTAATGAACAAGATGATTCAGGCAATGATAGATATTCGTGGAAGAAAGAAGCATCTTTATGATCTATTGAATCATTCATTGATTATGAGTCCGATTATACTAATAACTTCAATTCTCAGTAAAATATAAGTACCATATTTTTGATGAGAAGACAGTTGACCGTGGATAATATTTACGAGAAAATAAATAACACAAATAAATTGAGAGAACTTATTTGATAGTGCCAACGTTTGGGCTAGAGTTTCTAGCCTTCATCAGGGCTACGAATAGAAGATCGGTAATGGATATGATAATAGATGATGATAGATAAGTTACCTCAACTTATTTGTGTTATTTACTGACGGCGTCCCCAACCATCTTCTCCTCATATACATAAATTTATGATTTGCATCTGCGTACTTCATATATTTTGATGATGGGATAAGAATCTTAAAAATTCAAAAAGGAATCTTATGAATGGAGTTGGAATCATAATACTTGCCAGATATAAGATATTAGCTAAAAACACCGAAAAATAAAAGGGGGATTTTCAACAAAATATTCTTCAACAAATTTATAGTTTTCGCCTTAAAAATTGTGTCATGCTCCTTACTTTGTCACAAATAGAATCATTCATAATGATCTTAATGTTGATCTGATGATGATCTTAATCCAAACCAGACAAGAAAAGAATTATATGACTATAATAAGATCTATCTAGACATACGGAGTTGAAGTTTAGGGAACCACTAAACCTTCGAATTCCTCTCGTATCCAATCCTCACAATCCGAAATCCTTCATGAAATTCTCAATGCTCCATACTTTCACACAAAAAAATCATCCATAAAAAACTTAATGTTCCCTATGTAACTGATCTAGCCCAAACCAGACATCAATTCTTCCATTATAAACTCTCTAACCACCTCAACCCACTAGTTTTTAACCCTGCTTCCTCTCCCATTCCTGAAAATTATCGGAGGCCCCTGATAGTACAAGAGCCTAAGAGGAGAAAAAAGGCAATTATCTCACCCCAATTTCTGATTACTTTAATGAAAATATGTATAATTAATAGTCAAAATTGATGAGTCTGCCAAGTATAAATAGGGGGAATAAAAAATGGCGGCTGTTTCAAAGTGATAAAAAAAAACTAATGTTTCATTCGGAGCTCTATATCTTAAAAAGTAGGTACAACACAATAAAACCTATGAAAACAACATTTAAAGAAGAGTAAATTTGCTAAACCATGAGCCCTAATAGAGTTATTTATGTTAAATAGTTTTCGAGATATAGCTTTTTAAAAAGCAACATTTCATACAAATTTGTATGGGACGTACTAAAAAATCAGTAGATAGTGAACTTATTTTGAAAAAATCATATCTCAAAAACCATTTGACGTACAGATGTCTATTAGCACTCAAATTAAAGCTAGTTTAATGAGCTATAAAGTAGTTTATTATGTTTATCTTCGTAGGAGTAATAGTTTAAATGAAATTTGCTAAAATAAATTGATTTATAGTTGTTCGGACAAATTTTCATTTGCCAAAATTATATTCATATGTGAATATCCATAAAAACCACTACCCCTACGAAGATAAGTGACAAGTACAAACAATTATAACAACCGAACAAGTATAAATCAATTTATTTTAGTAAATATCATGAAAACTACTATTTCTACGAAGGTAAAGGTCATTAACGTCTTTATAGTCCATTAAACTAGCTTTAATATGAGTGGTAAAAGACATCAGTACGTCTCATACTTCCTGAGATATAGATTTCTCAAAATAAATTAACTACCTACTAATCTTTCAGTAGATTTTTACGGAATTTTGCTTTTTAAAAAGCTATATCTCGAGAACTATTGGACGTAAATAGCTCTTTTAAATTTGCTGAAATAGTAGCCCTTATTTCAGCAAATTTACTCTTCTTTAAATAATGAACTCTTAGATTTCTAGTTGGTAGTTTTTAAGATATAGAGCTCCGAATGAAAAATCAATGTTTTTTTAAGGTTTTGAAACAGCCGCCATTTTTTAATCCCCCAACCTATACTTGGCAGACTCAATTTTGACTAGTAATTATACATATTTTTTATTGAAGTATTCAAAAATTGGGGTGAGATAACTGCCTTTTTTTCTTCCCGGCTCTTGCACTATGAATAAGATGGCCTCGAGAACTAGTGTAGAAATAGGAATGGAATAGGAGTGCTACAATTGGTAGTTTCTTTACATGTATCACTCCAGTATGATCTTACATCAAAGTTACTATATGTATTTTTATGTAAATGTCGTTGTTCATATCAATAAACAAATAATGTATGTATGAATATGATAAAAAATAATCTAATGTAACAAATATTTTCAAAATCACATTTTATTTTATCAGTATTTTTGTAGCGGCAAGCTCTCAATTGTAATTTTAAATAATTACTTAAAATATTGGATGACTATTTATTAAATAATAATATAACATTTTTTTTTATACGGTTAGTGCTCTGCTTCACTATAATTGGCAAGAGCTAAGCTGCGAGAGATGCTTGAAGAAGCCCCGTTACCGCCTGTTGGCTAATTTGCGTTGGCTAACAAAGGAGGAAATCAATCTGCTTTAGGAAAGGTCAGGGGCCAGGGGAACGGTACCCCGGGAATGGGGAATGCTATTAGTGCCTCTGTCCACTTTGTCACACCAATCCCCCCCTTTCCATCCTCACTAAATCTTATCTCCTCCTTCCCTCCCTCTTGATTTATTATTCGCAATTAGTATCTACCGTTGTATTATTGATTCTATAAATCTCCCTACCTCCCGAAATCACGATTAACCTTTGTCGGAGGCAATCCCCTCTCACTGGCTTCCAATTAGTGAGCTAGGAGAATCGGCAAATCTGCTGGTAAAAATGTGGGCTTCGACACGAAAGCCAATTACGAATGACAGCCGCTATTTCCGATTAACTATTAATAAACTCCAATAACGATTCAATTTACTACCGAAATTCTTAAAATCTATCCCGAAATGATTATTTATTAGTCGCCCACTAATGGTGTCCTTGCCTACTTCCAGTTTAACATTTCTTTTTGGCCATTTTTTCAACTATACTAATGGTATTAATAATACGAGTGAGAAACCTCTTCTCTTATGTGCATAATTGCCTTTTATTTCTGATGTCATAAATTTACTTAAATATGTCGTCCATTACTTTGGCTTGTATAAATTTTACTACAGAATTTGAAGAAATTTTTATTTCATATACATTTTATTAATCTACTATATAAAATCCAATATTTGTTTATTCTTACTTGATGCACTACCTTTCCTCCCATTATATTGGAGCTCTTCGCTAAATGTTCAGGATTTCTTCGAGAACTTTATAGGCTATTTCGATTTTTTTCAGTAAAAAAAATCCAAAATTAAGTATTTAAGGCGCGTAACTCAGAAAGTATACCTGTTTTCATGCTTATTATATGCTAATCTATTTATCTCTTTCCAATGAATAGGAAAACATATTACTGATCCTATTCAATGATTTTTTTATACTCTAAAAATTTGAAAAAAATATGAGGATTCCAGTAAAGTAGGGAAAAAAATAAAACAAAAATATTCGTTTATTGCGTCTTCTGTGACCTTTAAATAACCGTTTTCAAATAAATTAAAAATTAGATATTTTTCACCTTGATCCATTTGAAGGATCATGTTTTGTTCCAGTAACCACTGTTCATATAATCGTTCATAAAACCTCTCAATTTTATCTAATTCAAACTTTAATACAACCGTTAGAAGCATGATCTTTAACTTACATTAGCATAGTTTAGATTTAATGCCCTTATGTAATGTGTAAATAACTAAACATATTAATTTATATTAAACTTTCAATTGTATTCAATTAATTTATCTACATCTCTAAATTTAGCAATTGGATCCACTAGTATTTAATAAACATTTGGTAAAAAAAACCACTTGTTTTTAAGTAGTAAAAAATCTTTTTAAATTACTGATCTTCTACTGGAAATAGTTCCTGGAAACTAATGTGGAATGGGTGAATAAACACAATCTTCCTTATTTAAATATATTACTTTATTTTGCTGACAACAACGTTTCCGGATTATCCCTCATCTTCAGGTTACTAAAAAACAAATTCACAAATTTAACATATCCTTACAACATTAATCCTATTTCACATTATTCATTAAAATATTCATAAACTATTTTTACACAATTGAGGAAACATTACCCTATACATTGGAGAAACATCTAAAAAATTAAAAACAAGAATTGATCAGCATAAAATTAATTGTAAAAATATGAAAAACATAAATACTACAGAACAGGTACAACATAGTATTAAATATAAAGTTCAATTTGATTTCAATAATCCAGAAATATTAGATATAGTTAAGCATAGTAAAAATAGAAAAATAATTGAAGCAGTACATATTACTAAAAACATATACAAAGCAATTAATTTTAAAATAGCCACTAAGACTTTATGCATACATTATATAGACATTATAAATAAATTAACATTTTAGGTTTGTATAATAGTTATAGAATTTAGATCTATTTAATTTTTGTTGTTTGTTACTATATAAAAATTTTTGCTTAATAAATTGTTAAATGTAGTTAGATTGTTCATCTTTGTGATAATAGAAGTAGGAGATTATTGTTATAGTCTATCTAGTTGTTATCATAGTTATAGATAACTTTCAGGAAGGTGATATTCTCCGTTTAAAAATGTGTAATAGTTGATTATTATAAAAAGTTTCAATTATTGACAATAATATGTTTAGTATTAGCATGAAGTGACAAATAAGGGGTTAATTATGTATTATATAAAAAAGTTAATCAGGTAAGTAGTTTATGAATAGCTTAATGAATAATGTGAAATAGGGTTAATGTTGTAAGCATATGCTAAATTTGTGAATTTATTTTCTAGCAACCTGAAGATGGGGGATAAACCCCAAAACGTGTAATACACTAATATATTTAAATAAGGAAGATTGTGTTCATTCACTAATTTCACAATAGCAAAATCTTTGTATTCTGTAGATCTTTATTATATTTAATTCTTTTATTAAAATTTAATAATTATAAAAGCTATTGTTAGAAAATGCGTCTTCTTATTGTATTAGGCAATTTTGTGAAAATATCTCATACTCCAACCCAAGCTACGTATTAAGTTTTCGATTGTACAGTAATGATCATAGTACCCATATTTTTAACCTGTCATGTAAATTATAAGAAACTACAGTTTCAATAATTTGTATTCATAAAAAAAAATTTCTATTATTAGTGATGATTTAATATCAATCAAACTTCACTCCCGGAAAGTACATACCGATGAAAGTTTAACCCTTCACTTCACCGTTACATAAACGTCTACAAATCCTCATATAATATTTCGTGGGCTCCATATTTGCATTGATGGAGATGAAAATCAATTTTATGTTTCATAAATAAATATTTCATAGTAAAATTACTCCCATTATATTTCAAATGAACAGTGTCAAGTACATTAAAACATTATAAATTTACTTGTACCATACATTCAAGTGTAGTGTCTGAGTTTTTAATCCTATCTCTATTCTATGTCCAAAAGCCTAAAATATTAAAGTCCATGTTACTTCTTCTAAATCGTTTAATATTTTAAGCTCTTCACTCATTCACTTACATACTTTATTTATATTCGAAATGACTTCAATAGCCTTTTAAATATTTATGTAAATATTTTAAGGTGAAACTCAATTCAGTATTGTGAAAATTAAACAAAACTGGCTTAAACGTTTTGCTGAACCGAAAAATGCATTAATAAACGATATGTTAAATAAAAACTTCTTTTTTAAACAAAAACAAGAGTTAGGCCAGTATTTTTTTGCACCTAAGTAAACATGGAAATATGAGAAAAAAACAATGTAGCTATTCCTAAAAATAAAATAGGAATAAATAGTATAAATCTTTAAGACTTAATTTTTTTTTTAAATTTCAAATTTCCACCTGAGCCTTCTGAAGTACAGAAATATCCGGGACTGCTAGTGTTAAATGTAGAACTGCATATGAGTGATTATGAATATCAAGTCTATGTTATGCACTCCTGCTTGCTTACAACGCATTACAAATAAAATGGAAATTATAAAATTTTGATTAATTTTAGAACTGAAGAAAATAAATGTAGATAAAAGTTAGTACCATTTAGAAAATTTATGATTGCTATTTGACGGTAAACCTTCAAGAGAAATGTTCATTTGTCGTGTTGCGCGAATGTCGTGAGCTTATAAAAACATCAAGAGATTGTTTTTTTTGTTCCCTACTTCAAGTATACTTAGGTATAAAACGTGACACTTATCTAGGTACATGATTCAAATACAACAAACAAAATACATATCAAATAAATAAACTCAGATAATGGACAATGAAATTACAGTTGGAGTGCTTCCAATGGGTGAAAATTTACTTAATAAAAAAGAAATGAAATTAAAAGATGTATGGCAAAATCACGTCTAGTAATAAAATCACAATTATCAAAAAATGAAAAAAATATAATATATTAATTACATAAGTACTACTTTTTTTTCTAATAGCCTGTAGGCAGTTAATATAATACCAAATGAACAAAATAACTGATATAAAATTCTACCTTACAGCAGTGGAGAGGGAAAATGCAGTGGAGCTTTTCCGGATCCTCTAAAAAACAATTAAACAAAAGCATAAGAATATTGTAGTTATAAACCATTTTTATATAATTCTTAGCTTAAATTAATAACTCAGCACTAATATTAGTTAAACAATTATTTATTTGAGAGAGAGGGTAAATATTATAAAGCGAGCAACGATATTTTGAACAGAGTATTTTTTAACCCAAATCTTTTGTCATCTCCGAGTGTGTGATGTTGTTTATGAAACGTATTAGCATTGAGAACACCTGATTGGGACTTTCCTGTGGTGACTGTATGTTGCTCCACTGACTAGTGGAGTTCTTGCTAGAAACATCACAGAATTGGGTTTAATTACAGAGTAAACGTAATTTTATAGGCTTACACAATATCACTCAATTTTATGAAAGAATCGATTTTATAATAACATGCGTACAGCTACAAGTAACTCATTTTTCATTATTTATAGAAATTTACAACTGTATTAATATAAAAATACGTCTAGTAAATGTGATGCTAGATTACAATGGTATGTCATAGACGTAGAAAAACTACCCTTAGGTAGCATAGTAAAAACATTTTCACATCAGAAGGTCTCGAGGTCATCTTCTTTTTAGGTGCCTCAGAGGATTGTCGGGAATGGAACAGGAAGAATGGTTAGAAACTAGCGGGATTGGTTGGTTATGGTGTTTATAATATGATGTTCGGGCTAGATCGGTTACATATGGAGCATTAATGTCTTCATGGTTGATTGGAAAGTAAGGAGCATTGACGAATTTTAATTAAATCCTTAACTAAGGATTTTGAATTTTAAGGGTTCTAACTCAATTTATTTTTTTTTTGACTAATGGGATTTGCTAGAAACCCTTCTTTTAGGAATAAATTAAATTAAAGCTGTATAAAACCTTAGACAAATATAGTAAATACAAATTGAAATTAATTATTGTTTACTATATTTGTCTTACTTAGGTTAAACGTAATTAAAATAAAGGCCTCTATAAATTTAAAGAAATCGATTTGTTGTCGTTTAAGAATCAGTTCAAAGTGTAATAATTTACATAGTATTATTTTAAAAGTCAGCAACTCCTGTAGATTTACGTAACCCTCAACAACTGTAATGCAATCACAGTACTTTCACGGATACCCGTCAATCCTTATCCAACAGTTCACTGAAGCAACCTACGTGGGATCTCACTGCCCACGGGAACTCCTACTTCTTCTTCCCACTCTTATCAGAATATTTAGTCATCATGTTCCTTGACCGGGTTTGAAATGGGTGTTGACTGGAAGCTATAAAAAAGACTCAGTCATCAAGTACTTTATAGTTATATTAGACTATTTTAAAAACAAGCGACTTTACCGAAATAAATTAATATGACACGCAGTAAGAAGAAAAATCTCAAGCGTGTTAAGAAAGAAGAGCCAATAAAGAGAAATCCGACATTCTGAGCGAGAAAGTAAGATAAGGGAAATTGGAAGATTCTTTTATCATTGACCATAAAATAAGTTATAATATTTACGATGTTACCCGTTAAGATACAAAATGGATTCTTCTATTATATAATCCATTCCTAAACAAAATTTTTAGTTTCTAGCATTGATATTCAATCGAATCCCGCTATGAGCTGAAAAAGTCTTACATATAATGGACAATGTCCAATTTAAGTTTCATCATCAATTATATCAAACAACACATTTATTCCAATTTTTATTACAACTGTTAATCTCAGTAAATAATTTAACTTAAAAAAACATCAAATGGAGGCGACAAACGTGGGAATGCTGACTTTAATGACAATTTTTTTGGTGATACTAGGTCGAAAAATATTAGACATATGTCCAAGGGGTCTTGCCAATATGTCCCAGGAGCCGGGAAAAAAAATAATTTATATAATTTTATACATTATCGTATTTCGCCATTGTTCTGCAAGACTTTAAAGGTTATTATATAGCAATTCATTAATTTTGTGGTGCAAAATAAAAACAAAAAATTGTTGGTCGTATTAACTGAGTTTCAATATATAAAAAAATACAAATAGCAAAAGATATTTCGAGTTAATTAAACATGAAAAAAATGTAGTACGATTTGTTTTAAGTGTCTTTTGAAGTCCTGAAATACAAATATGGTATATTTTCGCTGAATTATGCACACGAAAGCAAGAAGATAACTTGGTAACTATTAACTAAAAAAAAATGATAAAGAAAGAAAAACAGAAAACTTATAATATTTAATTACACAAAAAAAAAGAAGATTTTTTTAAAAACATTTTTATGAAAGATGTTTACAAGACAAAGTTCTAAATGATGAAAAAAAAAATGTTTAGTTAAGATTAGTTTTGAATGTCTTTGAAGCTCTGAAATACTAATTTTAAAAAACGAAAACAGCGCTTTCTTCTTTTTTTTACTAGATGATCCGCAGAGAAAGAAAAAACTAGAAGATGAGTTAGAAGTTATTAAAAAAATAAATAAAAATTGCATTGAAATAAAGTCTATTTTCATATTTTTATGATACATGTTTAAAAATTAAAATTAGTACGGATACACCAGAAGTATAATTTTTTGCATTATCATATTTGGCCTTGGCTCTTTATGTATTTAAAGGTTATTATATACCAATGAATTCAACAAAAAAAAATCGTTGATCGTATTAACTCAGTTTAAATGTATATAAAACTACAATAAGGAAAAATACTTCTAGTAAAGTAGAGGTACAAAAAAAATTCAGAAAAAGTAAGGTTTGTTCTAAGCGTCTTTTGAAGCCCTGAAATATATTTTCACTGAATTATGCACATGAAAGCAAGAAGATAACTTGGAAACTATTAAATAAAAAAAATAATAAAAAAAGAAAAACAGGAATGATAATTATTTAATTACATAAAATTTTTAATATTTTTATGAAACATGTTTAAAACCTAAAATTAGAATAGATGCACCAGAAGTAGCTATGTTTATTAGCATTATTAAGCAATAGACAGTCAAAGTATAAAATATAAAGATCAAGAACAATAAATAATTTTCATCTGTCTTTCTTCAAAAGTTCTCAAGTCAAATTACTAAATGAAAAATTTAGTAAGATTAGTTATTACCGTCTTTGGAGCCCTGAAATACTTATTTTAGAAAACGAAAACAACGTTTTCTTATTTTTTTTCATTAGGTGATCCGCCAGGATTCACTAGGACGAAAAACCAAGAAGATAATATGGGATTAAAGAAAAAAAAATCGAAACTGGAAAGTTAAATATTTAATTGCATAAAAATAAAGTCTTATTTTTATAAATCATGTTTAAATTTAAAATAAGTAGGGGTACTCTAGATGTATACGTTATCATATTTCGCCTTTGCTCTTTATGTGTTTAAAGGTTACTATTTACCTATTGATAAATTTTTTGTGACGAATAAGAACAAAACATTGTTGGTCGTATGAACTGAGTTTAAATTTATACAAAAAGTAAAACATACTTCTAGTAAAGTTTTGTAAGTTTCTTTTGATGCCCTGAAATACTAATTTAAAAAAAACGGAAACAACTTTTTTTTTCCCACTAAATGATCCCTAATGAATACAGAAGCAATAAGATAACTTGGCAGCTATTGTATTAAAAAAAATAATAAAGTAAGATAACAATTTTTTTTCATATTTTTATGAAACATGTTTAAAAACTAAAATTAGCATAGATATGCCAGAAGTAGCTATGTTCTATTATTAAACAATTGACAGTCAAAGTATGAAATATAAACATTATAAACAATTAAATAATTTGAATCTTCATTCAAAAGGTCTCAAGTAAAACTTCTTAATGACGGAAAATTTTAACCACTTAGTTGTTCCTTTATTTATTTTTTAATTTTTCATATCTCAAGAGCCTACTGCTGGAACATGTTTTCTTTTGATTCATTTTCTCTATCTGAAGAAACTATCTGCTTATGTAGAATTTCCTTATAATTGGGTCATTCATGAGATTTATATCATTGAAGCACGCTTTTCTATTATTTATTCGGACCTCTCACGCTTTCAAGTCAGCAGTCCAAGTAGGAAGATGGACGACATGTAGCAGCCACTCAATAACCGGTTTCGGCTTTCGAAAATCGTTATACTTTCTCAAGAGGACAACAAAACCGCTACAGTAATGGCAGCGTTAGAGGCTAGTTGTTTTGGACATGACACAACCGGCAAACTATTAGTGTAGTTGGAACGGCTTCATGGCCAGCTGATCTTGATGTATGTTATCCAGCTTGGTTTTTTCCTTAACTTTGGATGTACTTTTAACGTGCAATAACTGATTCTTAATCATGGTACCACGTAAACAGGTACTTTTTGATAAATAGTCTACAAACATTTTGATGTATAGATTAATACATCTCATAAGAATTAATGAGTATAAATATAATGAAAGCAAATTAGCCACAACCCTTACATTAAAAAAACAGAACTGTGACACATTGTTTGCCACGTTTTACGAATCTGTTATGGAATGGAAAGAGGCATATGAGGTAAAAAATGTGTATTGCCAGTTTATTGTTTATATTGAGTTGAATAATAAATGAGTTATGTACAAAATTACATTATAATAAATTTCCTCCAAATTAATTAAATTTCGAACACCTGCCTTATTTTCGAAAACATGAATTTTCTAAGACATGGACGGTACAAATATAAGTCCAGTAAATTTAAATCTCACTCATTTAAATGCACGAAGAGTCAGAGTGCAGTTCATTGTAAGGAAGTACGTATAATAGACCAACGGTTGTGCAAGGAGGTGATTTGATCAGAATCATGCTCAATTCCAAGATTTTTACACTGGCTCCCAAACCCACAGGGCTGACTCACGGCAACAGCGAAAAATAAAAATAATTATCTGCTACTGCCGGATTCGAACCCGGGTCCTAGGAGTACCACAGTGCCTTTACCAATAAGCTACTCGCTTCCACAGACTCTAGTCAAATATGGTCTAGGTATTATATTATAACATTGAGAAAATAGAACGGTAACTATTATTGCTATGTAATACCTTTATAGTATAAACTTGCAACAAGTTTGGTATGGGAGAGGAAGATTTGCTCAAAATCGTGTGTTTTTTGTTGTTTTTTTCATATATCTTGAAAATTATTGGATTTAGTAAAATGAGACCTAACAAAATTGATGAAATTTCCTGCAAAAGTGGCCATGTTACATTTCATTCTACAACATTTAGTTTCTGAAATATAGAGTAGATAAATATAGCAAACTAATAGCATGCCTTGATATGGCCTAAAAAATGAACCGCTACAACCCGTAAGTGTCAGTGATGCAGTACTTTGTAGGAGAGTACTGTTGCTAGACCGGCGGTTATGCAAGGAGGTAATTTATTTAGAATCACGCTCGAACCCTAGATTTTTACCCAATTAAGATTACCCACTTCATGCGGCTGGACGGACCCCCGAGGGATCCCAAACTCACAGGGCTGCCTCAACGGCTACAGGTAACAGATAATAATCATCTAGCACAGCCGGATTTGAACCTGGGTCCTTGCTTTACCAATGAGCAACTAACTCCCACTTAAAATAATATTAGGATACAAAAAAAAGAATGAAAAATTGGGTCAGTGACATGCTGTCGGCGAATCATAACGCTTTAATGCATCCTGTCTATCACAATAAAAAAAAAACAACAGATTATTATCGTTAAACTAAAAGTAGAATAGCAGACATCCCAGAAAAATATTTTTTTGTATTAATGCATAAACACACTGAATTTAAAATGAGGTGAAACAAGATAAAGTAGGAAATATCTTAGACACGTTTTTAGAAAATATCTTGGACACGTTTTATGGAAATATCTTAGACACGTTTTTACCCCTAATAGCTTTGGTTTGATGGCTTAGTAAAGAAAATATTGTTAAAACTGAATAAACAATATAATTATTCCTACCTCTATTGTCACTAATATTGCTCCGATAGAGATTTTATGTTTTTAGTTTGTATTTTTGGAAAATTTAATTATTATTCGAACGAATACTTGTAATGTTCCTGGAGTTGTTTAGATTCTAGATTATTCGAAAATTTATCAAACCAATAGAGAACTAGTCCCGTTGGCAAACTGAGCAACAAATTCAATACCCTGCATATTTGTAAATACAGGTAAAATTTTTGTAATACTCAGATTTTTAATTTTTTTTTTAAAGGGTTTTAAATGAACTTGTATTACTTTTTAAATTAACATATAAATAGTTTACCGAGAAATGTATACTTCTCCATTTATGCGCACATAAGTTTTATTTTGGAAGATCGCTGGTTGACCGTTTGTAATTATAAAAGGAAGATGGTCTTAAGTGTTTTTAAGATTAATATTTAAAAATATTTTACTGCACTGCTGTTTAACATTAGCTGTCATGATATTAATCTAGCCACGACCATCTATTGTCACAGATGAACGTATTCTGTTCTACTTTTGTTTCGTCATATCAGCTCTCGATTTGACCAAACAATTTTTTTTTTATGAATAAAGCCGATTAATTTGAAAACATAACATCCTAAATATAGGAAAAACAAGTATAAGTAGGGACACACACAAGTAATTTTTTATATTATCATATTTCGCCTTTGCTCTTTTTGTATTTAAGGATCCTATATATCTATCGATAAATTTTTTGTGACGAATAAGAAAAAGTATCTTATCTCCTAAATATAGGAAAAACAGGAAACTAATGTCAGGAAGGAAAGGAAACTTTAATAAAAGTAAGATGGTCCAGGTGCTATTTTATTTTGTGAGCCAACGTTTCTCCCCACGTTGCTGGGCTTCATTGTGGCTAAAAAATGAGATACAAACACTAAAATGAGGTAACAAAGTAAAAAAATTAATAAATAGTCATAATTTTAAATATGTCAAAATTTCTATTAAAATAAACAATGTAAATTAAGGAAAATAAAAATAAGATTTTAGGTTTTAGACAATAAATAAAGGAAATTTATAGCAAAATAATGATTAAAAACTTTTTCTTCTATTCTTATTTCCTTTTTCCGTCTTTTAGTATGTACTCTATTTTGTATTTCTTTTTTATCTACTTCTTTATTTGTTATTGTTTCAGTTTTTATTTATTGTCTAAAACCTTTTTGTAATTCTTATTAAATTATAGTAAACTTAAAACAGCAGACATTGCAGTAAGATATTAATCTTAAAAAAAAGATTAAACTGGGTAAAGTAGTTAAATGTCTGGGACACGTTTTAACTACGCTATAATAGGATTATTTTGATTGTTTATTAAATAAAATACTATCAAATATTGGATAAAGCAAGTGCTGGGAATAGCTCATAGCCAGAGAAGATATATGTTTGATATTCCCTGACAGACTAGTCCCTAAAGGTCAAACTAAGAGGCGATCTAGAATCTGCATAAACATAAAGTTATCCAGTTTATGAGCTCACGGCTTCTTAACTGCTTGTGGATAGGTTGTTGACCCTAAAGACAGAATCGGCTCAGCCGTGCTACTATATATATCTATCGTCTCTGATGGCGTCGGCCTTGAACGAGAAATTCGCACCCTTCCATTTTCATTCACGAGTTTTTTAATTTGGAGTCGTTTCTCGATCTAGTAAATTTCTTCTTTTATGGTACAGCCGACTCAATAGATGTTGCATTTTTATTTTCATCGAGACCTAATTAAGTGAGAGCCACTGATGCTTTATATGTTCCTCGTCCACTGTAATCCTTTATTTTTAAAGTCGATATACTGATTTAAGTGCAACTCTCGAGGTGTATTAGTATTCTCCTCGTTCATTAGGCTTGCACACCATTAGAATGGATGAGATATATACCAACTAATTATTTGTTCTTTTACCGATGAAACTCATCTGATCCATTATTTTACTATTTTCTCCGGTCACCGATCTGAATTAGGAATGTGCTATGTTGTTAATTGGGATGCCAGGATAATTGCTAAATGTAATTATCCAAATATATATATATTTATTAATTCAAATTATTTGAGTCCTACAAAACTATTATTATTATTGACTGTGTTTACCAGTTTACCAATTATATATTTTCATATTTATATAATATTGTTGCCATTGAAACACAAATAATACAATAAGGGGTAGTACTAGGCAATATAATAGTATATAAAGTACATGAAGAAACAAAGCATTTAATACATGATTGCAATAAAAATGATATAATTAACCGGATAAATTCGGTTTATCATAAAATATTAATTGCATTATAAATTGTCATCTAATGCATATCTGTATTGTTGCTGAATTGTGTCATGCATGTCGTAGGTGTGGTTGACGGCTTAGCTGTGGCGTTCCAGATCTTATTAGCCCATCTTTCCATCTCCCAGTTCCGAGAGCTTCTCCTAACTCTGTCCAGCTTGGTCTGCCTTCCCCCGAGTTTGCTTCTAAGTCCTCCTCCCTTCCCCTTCGTCGTAGAAGGGATCCTTTTGGAATGTTATTCCTCATTGGCTGCCATTAGCCACGCCCAAGAAGAACAATTCATCAGGACTTCCCTGTCGATATCTGGGCTAATAGATTTTGATTCTTGGACAAGTAGTATCTACTACACCACTGGGAAAAATCCCTTTGCGTTGATAGGTACCTCGTCATTTGAAGAGATCAGAGATCAAAGCAGATGGTCCGACCAAGACGTTTGCAATATCCAAATGGTTAATATATCGATACATAGAAAATGTTACAATTTTATAATGTTTCCATTTTTTTTTAACCAAATACATTTCTTTATTTCAAATGTATCGATGTTGCATTCCATTTCCTTCTACTATAATCTAATTACATTTTAAGGAGTTGCTATGTTTTTTTTTTATCAATAGATTTTGAGTATTTCTAATATAATTATTACTCTTGTGATGGGGTTTACTCAATTTGAATTTATAAAAAACAAAAAATTATATTCTATGGCTTATGATAATTTTCTACATCGAGGGTTGGACTTCGTACAATTTTGTTAAATATGCCATTTTATAATGGGAGTTTGTGTGCTGTGGCTAAATTATTACTTTAATTTTTACTATTTGTAGCTCATCATACATTTTGGCTATTTTCTTCTGTTGAGAAAATCCTTAACATTTTTTCTGAGCATACCATCCTGAAATGATTGTAAATGCTTTAAGGTCGCTGATAGTGCCAATTTTATTATCTGAGGAAGTAAAATATTACTCTTTAATAATTTTTTTGTTAAAGGATTAAGAAAGTATACTGAATTTCATAAAAAACATAGCATTATAAAATATTATCATAATGAAAAATATTTTTTAATGGCACGATAAAAATATTTTTAATTTCTAAAACTCTTTAGGAACCTTATAAGTTTAAGCATTGATTCCATAGACAATAATAAAAAAATATATATATTTAAATAAAAAAATCACTTTAAAGGAGAGAAAAAAGACTTTTGGTTAAGGGAACATTCAAGCTAGAATTATCAAGTAAGCATGTTCCGTCCCCAGTCCCCCATCCCATGACAAGCAGTTCCGTCCACTTTTCTAGAAATGTGGAATGTGCCGTCATCAAATATGCGAAGTGATTGATTAAGGTTAGGAGTGACTTGTGTAAACATCCATCACCCTTCCTAGTTACCAAGGAGACCTAAAGTTCCCTGTGGTATGTACAGTTTAAATTTTAAGATTTAAAGTGAAGGACTAATAATTTAATGAAGAATTCTCCATTAACGCGTTTTTCTATTGATATTTTTATAATATTATATTTATAAGTAAATGTGTGTGTGTATTTATTTATTTTGGCCCTTAATAAACGATTTGAGTTAATACTTCAAATAAAGAAGTTATGACACTACCAGCGGCACTTTTAGGAGGAAGTAAAATTTCGCAATAAATGATATTTTTTCTTAATTTCAACCATTACATATCATGGTTTTTCTTAAATGTATGAAAATGATATTGTTATTTGCATAAATATAATTGTCCTTGCCAATACGTTCTTTAGCACTACTGTATATTTTAGGCTTTTAAATTGAAATACCTAAATAAGATAGCGGCAAAATTTTCCTCTACACCGGCTCTACAACACTGAGCATTACAGGTCAAAAATTAGTGCAAATTTAAAGAATTTTATTTTTTTTTTAAGAAATACGTTCTTATATTTAGGGTCATTTTAAAGAACGCATAGGCATTGAAATTAAATCGACTAAGGAAGATATCCTATAGTACGGTTAAAGAAACATTGAGTACACAAAAACTGAAGTTTGGGAACTTATACAGCCAGGTTTGCAGACTAACCACTAGACGCTGCTTTAGATATTACCAAAAATAAATTTGTACTAATTTTTGAATAAGTAACTTCTTTTCCAGAACTCTCAACTCAAATCATTTAGCATTTTTAGCGAAGTATAGAATCACCTTAAAAGAAAAGACAGATAGAGTTATTTATGTTAAATAGTTTTCGATATATAGCTTTTTAAAAAGCAACATTTCATAAAAATGTTGAATGGGATGTACTGAAAGATCAGTAGTTTGTGAATTTATTTTGAAAAATTTATATCTCAACAACTATTTGACGTACAGATGTCTATTAGCACTCAAATTAAAACTAGTTTAATGAGCTATAAAGTAGTTTATGATGTTTATATTCTTAGGAATAATAGTTTACATGAAATTCGCAAAAATATATTGATTTATAGTTGTTCGGACAAATTTTCATTAGCCAAATTTATATTCATATGTGAATATTGAAGAACTACTACCCCTACAAAGATAAGTTTCATAAACTACTTTATAGTAAGTTAAATTTCCTTTATTTTGAGTGTTGACAGACATATGTGTGTCTTATGGATCTAGAGATATATTTTTTCAAAAATCCAACATTTTATATGAACAACTATAAATTAACATTTTATGAGTTTATTTTGTCAAATATCAGAAAAACTACTACTCCTACAAAGCTAAACATAATTAACTATTTTGTAGTATATTTAACTGGCTTTAATTTGTGCGCTGGAATACATCTGTACGTCCAATGGTTTTATGAAATGAAGTTTTTCATAAATCAAACTTATTGTCCGAACAACTATAAATCAATTTATTTTAACAAATATCAAGAAAACTACTATTCCTACGAAGGTAAAGGTCATAAACTTCTTTATAGTTCATTAAAATTGGTAGTTTTTAAGATAGAGAGCTCCGAATGAAAAGTTAATGTTTTTTTTAAATTTTGAAACATCATTTTTTATTCCCCCTACCTATACTTGGAAGACTCATCAATTTTGACTAGTAATTATACATAGTTTTCATTAAAGTAATGAAAAATTGGGGTGAGATAACTGCCTTTTTTTCTTCCCGGCTCTTGTACTAATGTTTCTAAATCTATCATTTTTAATTTATTTAAAAATATCGCACCTTAAATTCAAACTTTTATTTTAAAATACAACCTTGTACAACGGTATATCACAAAGGACAGAGGCAGAGTTGAAGGTTTTGTCGTTTAGGAGCGTTGCACCCTCGACCGGACATTGTCTCCACTACTGATAGCTATCGCGGTAATCATGGGGGCAGTGACGGAAATAAACCACCTGCCTCCAACCAAGTCCGGATATGACGTTTCTTCCCTCGCGTTACTTTAAAGAACGAATCAGAGAATGTAGCATTTTATGTTTAATTTTACTTCTTTAAGTAAGTTGAAAATAATTCGAAAAAATACTTTAATAAAAATCTGATTTTTCAGGGAAAAAAAGGACCCACTTTGTAGGACTGTGAATTGAACCCATTGAGAAAGATAATCTTAAAATATCCCTGTGTTTTAGCTTCACAATAACTGTGTGGATGGAATATGTCACCACTCAGCCACGTTAGAAGGACTTAATTGTAAATAAATAAATTGAACTGTTTTAGTATATATTTAAAATGTTTTTGGAAAATTTAAATTACTGTTCACAAAGATCACCAAGAGGATTCTGAACACCTCACTCTCTATCCAGTAATGTCATCGTGTTGTATGCTTTGTCTCATCTTCTTTGGAGCGCGGGAGTCTTTTTCGATGAAGAACAGGCATTGATTGAGTCTGGCTCCCGGGACCGCTTAACAAACCCCCTGCTTTCTGACTATCCGTTCTTTCTCAAAGATATATTATTCCAATCTCAACGATTACTATTAAACTCTCTTTCCTCATTCTACTGGTGTTTTAACTTGGATTTTAAATTTAAATTAAAAAAGCCATCGTCAGTTCTCATTGCAGATCTAAATTAATTGTGTAGAAAATTGAACTTTAAGAATGCTGCAAAAATAAAACTAAAAAAAAACACCACTTAAATTACTGAAACATAGGAAAAAGAAATCAGCAGTTTTAGAATGGTTATTTGAAGGTATTCCCAGGGCCTCAAAACTCAGTGATAAGAGTTGCAAATGAGCCTACATGATATGAACATCAAATGTGCTTGTAGTACAAGAGCCCAGTGGAAAAAAGTCAGTGATTTCACCCCAATTTTGTGAACTCTGTATAATTACTAGTCAAAATTAATGAGTCTGCCAAGTATAGGTAGGGGGAATAAAAAATGACGCCGGTTTCAAAACCTTAAAAAAAACATTAACTTTTCATTCGGAGCTGTATATCTTAAAAACTACCAACAACACTAGAAAATCTAAGAGAACATTATTTAAAGAAGAGTAGATTTTCTGAAATATTAGCCCTAAAAGAGCTATATTATATAGCTTTATAAAAAGCAAAATTTCTTAAAAATCTACTGAAAGATTAGTAGTTTGTACAGAAGTCTATTAGCACTCAAAGTTTAATGGAGTTTAAAGAAGTTAAAGCTAGTTTAATGGACTATAAAGAAGTTTATGACCTTTACCTTCGTAGGAATAGTAGTTTTCATGATATTTACTAAAATAAATTGA
The DNA here is from genome assembly GCF_000696795.3 of Halyomorpha halys. Taxonomy (NCBI): domain Eukaryota; kingdom Metazoa; phylum Arthropoda; class Insecta; order Hemiptera; family Pentatomidae; genus Halyomorpha; species Halyomorpha halys. The sequence goes on along the minus strand of NW_027116029.1, from coordinate 337,247 downwards.
TTTATAGTTGTTCGGACAATAAGTTTGATTTATGAAAAACTTCATTTCATAAAACTATTGGACGTACAGATGTCTGCCAGTGCTCAAATTAAAGCTAGTTAAATTTACTACAAAATAGTTAATTACGCTTATCTTTGTAGGAGTACTAGTTTTTCTGATATTTGACAAAATAAACTCACAAAAAGTTAAACATTAAAAATATATTCACATATGATATGAATTTTTACATGTCAAATTTATTTTAGCAAATATTATGAAAAATACCACTCCTACAAATATAACTGTCATAAAATAGTTTATAGTAATAATAGTATATACTTTAAATTAGCTTTCATTTGAATGCAGGCAGACATCTCTGCGTCGGATGGTTCCTGAGGTGTATTTCTTCATAAGACAAAACTTTTATCTGAATGACTGAATCAACAGCTCGTAAATTTATTTTGTCAAATATCATAAAACATTCTACTTCTATGAAGATAAACATTATAAATTACTTTATAGTAAATTCAATTGGTCTTAAATTTAGTGCTAATAGACATTTGTACGTATGATGATTCCGGAGATATAGTTTTCCCAAAATTAATTTTAAGAACTACTGATTTTTTCTTATTTTGTAATGATCTGAAGCCGCCATTTTTTATCCCCCCTTACTGTACTTGGCAGACTCATCAATTTTTACTTGTAATTAAACGCGGTGAAATAACTGTGTTTTTTTTTTAATACGTGCAGTTTTTTCTCACAATAAATTCAAATAGATTATTTTTATTTTATTTATCACTACACTTCCCTCTTTCTGAAGAAACTTTTTTACTTAAAACAGTTTATGGCAGCAATTTTCCAATTAACGGCCGCGCACCGTGAAAGATGCACAGGTGATTAGTTGTTATCAGTTGATTTTTATTACGTTGTATAATATTCCATGTAAGTAAACGACAAGGACTTGTGTTAGTAGAGTGTGGCCTCGGGACTTGAAAGACGCTGTAATATGGCTAATAATTATGTAAAGACATTTAAGCCGTTGAGAGCAAAAGTAGTATAAGTCATTCTGTCCCCTTCACAATTCGTTTTCATTAAAAAATAACTAATTAGTTTTTTAATTAATGGATTAGCTTCAAGTGCTCTTAAATTGCTGGATATGTTTTGCCAGACTACTTATAGCATATAAAGCTTTTATTACTAATTACAACCTTTATAGAACTTGCTCCAAAGATACATTAAAACTCTAGTTTTGAGCAACGCAAGTTTTGCTCATTTGTTTTAATTAAGTAAAAATTTGAAAAAAAAAAATATCTTCGCTCCGTACTTGTTTACCGAATTTTAGAAGAAAAAGAAAGTTTATTAGAAAATAAAATAACTTAATTTTTTTTTTAATTCTTCAGAATTTACAGTGTCATAAAATTTTAGGTAAATAGGTCTCATCGGTTATGAACCGAAACAAAGATGAATCTAAAAGCGATTTCTGCGATATTGGACTTGTTGATGGCTGAGATTTCAGAAATAAAAATTTAGAACAGGATAAAAAAAAATGAGTTTATCAGAAGAACAAATAATTCCCTTAAAGAGAGAAAGAAGAAAACATATATTTTTATTTTTTATTTTTAACTTGCCAATGAAAATGAGGATTTGTCTTCAAAAGTAATCAATATGTGCCAAGATCTTTTTTCTTCCAAGCCTCATGTGTCTAAAGAGTTTGGTATATAATAGGTTGATAACTATAATTATCTAATGCATTGCATCTCATTGAAATGCATTTTAAGAAGGGAATTGGGAAAAGGATTCGCCTGAAAATTGGAATATGGGTTGAATCTACTGTCTGATAATGGGGATCATCAGATTTCGTAATGTCTATTATAAGTTGCAGTCCTCATTTGAGTCTGAGTGTATTTGCCAAGAATTATCTATGTATACCATTAATAATTGTTTTCGCATCGGAAAAGGTCGGCATCCAAGACCAATCACATAAAATGCAAGTACAAACTCGCTTAATTCTTTAACTTAAAAAATATATACTTTTTATTGCTATTTGTACAATACTATACATTTAAACTACATAAGATATTAAATCAAGAAAGTTAATACTATACAATATAATAATTGCATACCTATATGTATCTTTGCATAAGTGTATGTATGGTCATTACGTATTCAGTTCACACGTTTGTGTTAAAAATTATAATCGAAAAACTGTATTTTAATATTACTAACTTTGAATATTGACATACTAATTTACTAACACTAATTGGGCCAGAGTCCATGGCTAAGTTGTAATATAAGTCAGTAAATACATCCAATCTATTATTATCAATCATTATTATTATTATTATTATCCATTCTATCTAATTTAATGTAAATAATTTATTCTGAAGAAAATAATATAAACCCTAAACACGATTTTTGTTTTATTTCAATTAATAATGATTTAGGTTTTGAAAAGTATCTCAAAGTGTGCTGGCAGAATTCCGACACAGGATGGAATGCCACTTAAGAAAATTTCTTTCTGGTAAAGAAGAGGTGTTCTTTAATCTTGAAGACAAGTCCTGCCTTGTAACTGTAAAAAATAAAAAGGAAGAGAGGTTATGGGCCGAAAATGGCCGCAAGGACCCGACACTCCTAGTACCTTATCATCCTTTATTGTCCCATTACCACTCTGTGAAAGGATTCTCTTATACTAATCCTTCTCAGATCGTTCCGCACTTCCAGAAATTTTCGTGGACTGCGACGCGGTTTCGCTTCTTAAAAGAAAAATATGCCGATGACGACTCATCATTTTTAGTTTTAATCTACAGCATAAATCTTGTTTCACTGATATCTGTTGGTTAAAAAGCCATTAATGTTCCAAATGTAACTGTTCTACGAACGAGGTATCTAATTCTTCCATTATTAACTCTCTAACCACCCAAACCAACTAGTTTCTAACCCAGCATCATTTTCTATTCCCGACAATGCTCTGAGGCGCTTGAAAAGAAGATGGACTTGAGACCTTCTAATGTAGAAATGTTATTAGAGTGCTACCAATAGGTAGTGTTCTCAACATGCCTTTATTGTACCATTATGACTTTACATCAAATTTACTAGATGTAAATACAGTTTATATGTCAATAAACAAATGAAAAAAAAAACATGTTATGATTTAAGTTTCAAGAAATTGATCCACCAGGGCCAGTTTTGTTAAATATGTAAATATGTATGACATGTGAGCAAACATGGTAATGAGCTTTATAAATTTATTAAGTTGTTAACAATGAGATAAATTATAATTGTTTATCTAAGATTCATTCTAGTACCCCCTCTAGGCTTTAATATAATTAAACAATTTAATTATAATTAAATTAATTAGTATTATTTTAATTTTTTTTTTATTTTTTTTTTTTACGTCACTCTATACATCAAAGATGTCTGATTGACACAATTCTTCCTTTTTCAACTGCAATAATTTATTTCATATAATCAGCAATAAGGTAATTATTCTCCTAAAAATGTATGACTGTTAACAGTAAAATAGTTTTTATTCATTAAATGACAACAATATTATTAAATATTAGCAAGAATGACAAGATAGGAGATAATTATATGTTATATATAGGTTATTTTTATCAGCAACCTGAAGATGGGGGATATTTCCCGAAACCTTGTTGCTGATTATATGAAATACATTATTGCAGTTGAAAAAGGAAGAATTGTGTCATTTACCAAATCCAGTTTAATTCCAGAGGCTCTTCCAGTAAAAGATCATTAAGTTTAGTGTTTATTTTATTTCATCTTATACTATTCATGGTCGACCAAAACAGTCCAACAAATTTCACATTAACAGTTTCCTCATAGATACTGTTTGTTTTTTAAAATAAATCGGAAACTACTATAAAAGACAATAGTAGTAAGAATTAAAACTTAATATTTATAAAAAAAATTAAAATATAATAATTGTAATTTTTATTACTTTAAAAAGTCATTTAAAGATTATTGAAATTGGTAATTCACATTTCATTAACAATAAATAATGTTTTTGCAAATTCCTTTGATTCGAATTTAAAGATGTGATTATTTTTTAACTAAAACTTATTTTTAAATTTTTATAGAGTAACAGTTATCATAAAAATTTGTATTTTATAGATAACAATTAAAAGAAAACAGTTAATACTTAAATACCTACAAGAATTTCAATGAACTTAACATTTTTATTTTAGGAAAATAAAAGCTAAAATATAATTGAAACTACTTTCATATAAAAATTAATAGTTATTTTCAGTGTCTGATATTATATCGTAAATACACTCATTTATCTTACATTATTTCTTAGTCAGTGATTAATTTAATCACTTATTTAAAAATGATTATAAAAACAAATATGATCATTAATAAAAATATTAATGATAGGTAATAAAAATGTTAAGTGTGTATCGTTAACGGCTCTTCAAGGTTTCTCTCATAACCACATTTTAACTCCCTTTGAAGCTTCTAGCATGACTGAAAATAATAGCTGGAAATAAATCTCTCCAAATTGCCTTTTAGGTCTGCCGATATATCAGGATTTCGTCGGGGTATTCGAATAGAAAACTGTGGAGGAGAGGGCGAGTAAAGACTGGACACAAATCACCATTTCTAGGAGCTAAAATAGAGAAAGTCCGAGAAAAATAAGTTTAAACGGCAAGTCATCCGACGTATGCTGAAAAAACACTACGAATTTCTCGGAATGGTATTCTTAGAGCTATTGTCCTTCATTTGTTTTATGACGAAGATAATTTTAGAGATTCCTCGAGTTAAGTTATTCATGATAAGATTTCCTTAGTATCCTCCGGTGTATCATTAAGTTAGTAATGTGCTATGTAAGGTGTAATGCTTACATCAGAGTTCAAGGGTCAGGGAAGATATGGCATCGACAAGGCTCACGTCATGTTGGGTCTAAGGTCTCCATCCAGGGGTCTCTCTCCCTGTTGTAAATCTCTCGATACTGGAATCTTAATGGTGGTGTTTTCGATTATCATCTAAGCCTAGTGCTGCTTAGTTATTATTAACACGTAATAGAAAATTTCTATGAAAATATAAATATTAATCAGCTTTACTTGAAGGTTCTTACATTATATTATGGCATTCTCCTGGCGCATCATATCGTTATCTGAAGCGTGTAAAGACGTACAAGATCATGGTAACAAAAATGTTATTAACACAAACCCATTAATTTGGTTAGTAACGTATTATTATTTGATTTTTCTTTCAAATAATAATAAAATACCTTGTTACTGATACAGTCAATTGCTGCACACCTCTGACTTCTGTCTAAAATTCAATTACACAAGGCCTTACACAATCCACCCAACACAGCGGTTTACTTCCTTAAGCTGGTTTACTTATACAGGTTTCTTAATTATTAAACCCCATAACTTTAGGGGGTCAAGATGCTTATTGCATCAATAGTGAACATTGATAGTTTTGTGAATTTTAACTTTCCGGTTTATGGAAGGGTTTAATTTCACTATTGAAAAACTATAAGTATCAATATCATATATAGAGATTTGTCTCTTTTTAAAGAAAAATAAAAAGAATACCACAAATACTGTAAAATCATTCATATTCACGAAAAAATATAGAAAACTATTACGATACAAGTAAAGTAGGCCAACAAAATATTTTTAGAAAAAAGATCTAATATTACTTTTTAGATCAAATTCGTTTATAGTGTCATCTGAGACTCTTAAACAGGGCCATCCGTAGCTCAGGTGATTAGGCCTAGGTCTGCCATTCTGCGATCTGCGGGCGGCGCTGTATTGAATCCGGCCTGGGTGAATCGACTTTTTTCATGACAGTCCCACAAATCCAGTTCCACAAATTAAAATGGGACGATTATCTGCGTACATACAGCCTATTAAACTTGTACCTATAGTTTACTTTTTTCAAATGGTAGGATTTGAGCAGGTTTTATTTGAACTTTGTTAATTTTTTATATAACTTGAAAATTGTAAACAAAGCATTCTAAATGGTAATTGTAATGTTATTTCATTGCCTTCATAGATCCTAATAGAACCAATATATTAGAAATAAGAGATGAAACAGTCTTTGTATTACAGTTTTATGGAAAGTTTAGATAATGCAGGACTATAAAATGATATAGTTTAAGGTTAGTCAATTTTTAAATGTAAATGTTTCTTTTTTTTTTTTTTGTTTTTTGTTTTACTTCTCTATTTTCTTTTGTTTGTTACTTGTTTTGTATTTTTAAATTTCATTTAAAATTCAAACGACTTTACTGCTACATTGCCGCTAATCAATGCCATTTCTCTACTATCTACTACTACACTCTTTTTGTAGCAGTGTACCAAAATTAGGGGTCCAGTCGGGTTAAATGTTTGGGGCCCATACAGAAAGCAAGGACTATTTTTGTATTTATCTTACTCCCTAGAGTTTTTTTCAGTACCACTATCTATCAAATTAAATAATAAATTGTCGATTTATCTGTTATATCTTGTCTGCAATAGTATTATTAAATCATAGTTTATATAATTTTTTATACAAATAATTATTAATCAGCTTATTTTTGATAAGTCCTTGCAATATTAGTTCGATTCTTAATTAACCTATTATTTTTTTAATCCTATGATCAGTAAGAACAATACCTACCTAGGTACCTAGGACCTACTCCATGTTCTAAACAACCCGTAAGAAGACACATTCATTACAATACCCCTCCAATGGGTTGCTGATGATCACCAAGAACATCATCACTAATCGCTGGAACGTGGAAGTTTTAAGAAGAATGAGACCGGCATAGGAAGATTTACTTCTCCTCCTTAATTATGCCCCTGGGATGAAGGACCAGTCATGGGTCCGCCCCGGGCTTTCTATCTTCCAAACCTCTTCTTCCCGTTAGTCTTGAGTAATTCAGAATATTAGAGCAATTAAACTGTCTGACACAGCGCTCCAACACATTATTATTATGTGCCATGACCACGATGTGTTTTCTGGAATGGTCAAACATAACTTATAAAACTATGGGGGTGAACATTTCAAGAGCGTAAATTGTATTTAGTGTTGGAACCACTAATTTTAGTTGCTTATAATAGAAAGGATATTTTTTAGGGTCTCTCTTGTATGTCAGTGGCAATCTGGTTTGAGTCTAGAAGGGGGTCTGTGATATATATTTAGAAGGATAGGACTGGAGCGAGATACAACGCAGTATGTTTCTTCAAACTATCAAGCACGTACGAAAGTCTTGGAATCGTGTTTTAATCAGAAAACCGACCGATATATTCTATATACAAATAGACCTACAGAACGGAGGCTGATTTAAAAAAAGACGTGTGAACAAATTTAAGATAAGAAATTATTGAATTATAGAAAAATAGTGAACAGAATCTGTGTTATAAATTTCGTCGAAAAAAAACAACTATCTTTAGCATTAAATAAAAGCATATTTCTATAAAATAAGATGGTTCCACAGCTTTCAAAAGAACTCAAATAGTTATAAAAACATCTATTATGAGCAGACATTTCGCCCCATTTTGCATAGTCTCATCAGGGCTCAAAAATATACTAATAACTGAAATAATGTGAAATAATTTTAAAGCTGAACTGACCCTGAATTATTAAGTTAGGTCTAAATAAGGTTACTAATTAAAATCTTTTGTGTCTTCGGTGCACTACGCATACAAAGTGCAATGTCTCTTTACATTAGAAGAAATATTATCAGTAACTCTGTGTAACGTTCATGAACCGGAAGCTTTCATTCACACTTTACCAACGTGACTTCTGCACCGGGAAGGAGCTAACAAAGTGCATAAATCACAAGATACTTGCAGATAAAGTAGAAAAAAAAATTATGCACAACTCACAAGACATTGCCAAGCCCTCACATGCCTTTGTAATGAACTAGAGGACAACTGTGTACGTGCGTGCTTTGACAACAGAAAATGACTGAGAAGAAATACCTAGGATAGGTTTATATTTCACGTATCGATTCTCAGCTACCACGGTTGTCTCCTAGACAATACATAATAATGTGTTGTTATCATTACAGCAAAAGAAATGAAAGAGAGAAAAAGAAAGGTACATGTTTAAAACAGTGGTGTTTTGATGACAATGTTGGTAAATGTCGACATTCATAGTATAACACAACAAAATAAATACAAGTTAGGACTACTTAAACTCCACAATCTAAATGCCTTCGAAAAATCGTTAGTGCTTGTTAGTTTCATTAAAAAGATTTTAACTATATTATGTAATAATCACAGGCGTTTAGTCATGACGTCAATGAATTACTCTTGCTAGCACGTTGGTTCGACATGTTCTTTTCCTCTCTGCTTTACAGCAGCAGAAATCCATTTTTTCTATCCTGATCCTTTGTTTTAATTTTTATGTTTATTATTACTGAGTCATTGGAACTTCTGTTCAACAATATTTAAAAAAAAAAAATTAAATCAGTACCGTTACAATCCATGAACGATGTAGTACTTTGTAAGGAAGTTCTGTTTCTAGACCAACGGTTATACTAGCAGGCGATTCGGTCAGAATCATGCACGACCGCCAGAGTTTTAACTTATTTAATACACCATTTCATAAAGATCACACAACATAGTATGCTCCAAGAGTTAAATATTACATACCCCACAAATAAAATGCAACATTAAACCAATTCACTACTGCAACCTTGTGCCAACCAAGCCAAATCGAAATTAAACGACCATAGTTGGAGTTAATGTCGACCTTAAAGTAAAAATACGATTTAAAATAACAATAAATTGAAGGCAATGAAGAGAAAAGCTGGGCCATTGGGAGCTCCAGTCGCAGCGGAGTTCCTGTAACAGCAGAACACGTAATAGTAGATTGCTCCGCCATGGAAGGACACCGAGCCAGGCTGTCGAGAAAGACCGGGATTTTCGCCCTCGCCGAGTCGGACTTTCCCTGTTTAATGGAAGAAGAGAATTATCCCTTCTTCAGGGAGTTCATTTACGGGTGGAAGGAAGTGGTGGGCCCAACTCATTTCACTATGGGAAGGGCTTGACAGCCCAACATCGGCGAGCCACCAGAAGAGGAGGAAGCTGACCCAGACTGAGGCCAAGAGGGCTGGACCAGCCTGGTAACTGCAGGAGGCACCCTGACGGATGCAGTGGACAAGGTGCAGCCCCATCAGTAACGGGCTAAACCTAACGCTGGGCTGCTCCACAGTAAAAAAAGCCCCAGTCGCAGCAACCGTAGAGAGGAGGTTGTATTAACGCGGCTGAGGATAAAGCACAAAAGATCACTAAGGAAGATCCATCTGATGCATAAAAATGTGATGAAAGACTGACACAACCCCATATCTTTGAACACCCTCAGAAGATTATCAAACAAGCATGGAGAATGCTCTAAAGTGATAACTAAGTATTGATATTAAATAGATTTAAAATATTAAAAGTCCTTTGAAATCTTGAATTTGATAAAACGGTAATTTATATGTATATACATATATATATAATATGTATTAATTTTTTATTTATATTTGATTTTTTTCTTCAATTTTTATACTTGGAAATTAAATAAATAAATGGTCATATATGAATAAAATACAGGCGTTGATGACCGGTTGGTTTTACGCCTCAATTTCGAAACTACCATCCAACCAAATTCCAAATTACCTGTATGTGCTATTAAGTATTCAGCAAAACCGTGGATATCTGTAGTTAAAGGCTCCGACAGTGTATTAAGTAGAGGTTATCCCAAGACCTTCGGAGTGATGAAGCGTAAGACCAACTAGCGTGAGGTAGCCGAGTAAATAAACAGCGGTGAAGAAGAAAGGACTGAGGACTGGTAGCAGGAACCGGTCGGGACACGTCTGCCGGTCCCGCGGGCCGCTGTCAATCATCTCTAAGTGGTTTCCGCTCCTCGGGGGTGCCGTACCCCAGAGTGTGTTCCTCTGCTTCTTCACCCATCTTCATTAAAATCCTCAGCATCAAGCTAAAACGGTCTTTTCTGAACCTCTTCAATATGCAAGACAGTTCTAAACTCTTCAATAAAGGTCATGTAGATCAGCAAACTATGGAAACTAATGAAAGGGATCATATCTTTGATTCAAGCTGATGTCTACTCCAGATAAAAAGGACTGAGAAATCACTTTTTTTTGTGAATTGTTGTACATAAAAAAGCTATCAAAATAAATACCAATGGGAGAGAGAAACACTATATTCAACTAGAAGTTCAACCCAACAAATAAATGCATTCAAATAAAAGTAGTAAATATGTAAGTGATAAATATAACTAGTTATAAATATCAAAAATAAAGGGTAATAAATATCAAAATAACAAGTATAAAAAGTAATAAATAAATACGAGGAGAAGATGATTGGAGAGTGCGGTCAAAATAAAACACAAATAAGTTGAAATTTAATCGTGGCAACGTTTCGGCTAGAATTTCTAGCCTTCATCAGGGCTAAGAACAGAACAAGATAACAACCAATGAATAGAGAAAATAAAAAAGAAAATTTAAACAGAATGACATAAAGTAAATAATTGTATAGGATGTATTTAATAAAATAAAGTGATGAAAGAAGTGGAAAATAAAATGTATACATAGGTAATTGAATAAGTAGGTAAAACAACATAATTAAGGAAATAAAATAAAAATGAAGTTATATAATGCAAAGAAATATGAAATATTAGTTTATTAATAATTTAAAAATTAAAATTATGGAAAGAAAAAGAAAATTGAGAGAAAGAAAATATATGTAGTACATGAAATATGTAACCATAATATTGGATAAAGATGCAATATATAAGTTTATATAATATAAGTCATCCACGGTCAACTATCTCTCATGATTAATAATAAATATATATATGTTAAAAAAGTAATACATATAAAATTATAGAAAGTAATACATAAATAAATAATCTGTGCCATATATGCATGCCTTCCTCGGACCATCACCATCCTTATCTGTTACCATGCATTTGATGGTGGATAATTCTCAGGGAGTCCATGATTATATATTCTGCCATTTTCGCTACGCCCTAAATATCAACACCAAGTTCCTGCATGAAGCTCCCAGTTGTGTTTGGTATAATTCCGCAAGCCCCAAATTATAAAGGTTTTTAGAAATTTAACGAATCCTGCGTATAATAAGGATAATGACCTCTGCGTTGTGACATTACTCTACTTCTTTCTATCAAATAGAATCTTCTTTATCTTTATTATACAGAAAAATATACCAGATAGATACTACCTACTCGACTCCTTGATTTGTGACACTACAAAACATACAGCTTCGATCATATCTAAAATAAGTGGTGCGGTGAGAAAGGGAGGACGGATAAGATATTGAAAGCTTAATAGTCGTAATAAAAAAAATACCATTAAACTAATATGAACAGATCTTAGATAAATTAATAAAATAAAACTGCTAAAAAAAACCGATAAACTGCTAAAATGATGGTCCTAGAACCGCTCATGATGGTCCTAGCTACAATTACGAACAGAGTATGTGTTATATAAAAAGATTTTTATTACAAGACTTTATTGGGGGAAAATCTTTATCTTTATTATACAGAAAGATATACTATTTAGATACTACTTTCTCCTCTTCTTGATATGTGACACCAGAAAATATATAGCTTCGATTATATCTAAAATAAATAGCACGGTGAAAAAGGGAGGAGGAAGAAGATATTGGAAACTTAATAGTCGTAATGAAAAAAATATCCCTAAGGTAATAAAAATAGATCTTAGATAAAGAGATAAAGCCGCTCATTATGGTCCTAGCTACAATTACGAACAAGGAATTATTATTAGAAAATATGAAACCATAAATTGATAACCTATAATTAAATATTTCGAAGCTGGTCACTCAGGAGGCTAGAGCTGTTAAATGAAATTTGATAATAAATAAGACAATAATACAAATTCAATAAAAAATTTTAAAATTGGTTTTACGAAGTGGGTTCTTTTCAAAGCATGACCAGAAACCATCTTTAACAATTTGAACTACCGGCTGACGAATCGATTTAAGGTTAAGGTCCTCATGTCCCTAGTTGGTATGCCGAACTGAGGTCTTTCCGATCTTACTGCGGGTGTGACAACCCGTTGTTTCCTCTCTTAGCTTCCACTAATTGTCCTAATGTTTAGTTGCTGATTTTTAGTACCGGTTCTTAAGCATGAGACTTGCAACCCTTATCATAACGCCCTCCAAACAAAGCTTAGGTTGGCCAACTTAAGTGTTTTTGAAGGATTTCAGTATCTTCTATTCTGGTCCTCAGTTGGCCTCTAATTACTAGGGCGAAGTTACCACTAAGAATAGTGGTACATAGCTATGTTCGCTGACGATGAAGTTGTGTTTTCTCGCCATGATGAAATAATAATCGCTAGAAATACTTTGCAAAGACACCTTAATGAAGTACAACAATACTTTAATAAATGGATGATTAGTTTGAACATTGAAAAATGTAATTCAAAAGTTTTTACTCTCAGACACCCACCAGAACTGATCCTCAAAGGTAAAAATGTAAAATGAAATCCTGCCAGTGAAGCAGTAAGATAGTAAGGAATTCACCTCGATCGCCGCCTTATATGGAACCACCATATCAACATCAACTCAAACTTACGCTATGCTATATCCTATCCTAAATAGAAAATCCAAATTAAAATCAGAAACAGCTATTCTTATTTTTAAAACAATTCTGTAGAGCGGCATCCTTTACGAAAAGAAAAAAACTACAATCTTTTGAAAATAAAGCTGTAAGAATTACAGTAGATGCTCCTTGGTTTGTAAGAAGCAGCTAATTGCAAATAGAGTCAATAGAGGATTACATAAAAAAAAAAGGTTCATGAAGTTCCACTCCTAGTTACCTACAGTTAAAGCAGCAGTGACCTACAACTTGAGAAAACCAACTTCAACCTGAAAACTGAAGCCCAGGCTGCTGCAGGACATCCTGCTATTAGTTCTATATGTATCAGTTCTGTTATTGTCACTCTGAAATTTTATTTTACCTCAACTTCTTTTTTTTTTCTCTTCATCTTTTTCTTAAATACACTTGTTTTTTTTCATTATAAGTAAATTATTTATTTTGTTGAATCTATAAATTTCTTTATTGTTTTTGTTACTAACTTTAATCTTTTATAAAGAATTATTATTTTAATCTATTTATTTTATCTTAATTTTTTTTATTGATAACATTGTATATAGTTATATTAGTGTATATATATATTGATAATTAAACGTTAAAAAAAAAAAAATGTACCTCTTACATGTAACTTACGTTCTTCTTCACCACTCTCTTTCTTTTTCTCTACGTAAATTAGACCGTAGATGTTGCGGAGAATTTTGCGCTCATGAGGTAATAAGCCTTGCTAGTTTTACTTGGTCATTATCTATGTTCCAGAGCTAGCAGTTAGCAGGTGAACTAATGTTTTATACAAAAGAAATTTGTTACTTCTAAGAAGAATGTTGCTCATGAAATGCCTCCGAAGTCCACAGAAAGACCTATATGAAACCAAAATATTCCATTTCTTCCTATCCTTTGGGATATATTTTGTCTTGTTTTCATTCATTGCAAGTCCCAGCCTCCTTGGTGCCATTCAAGACCATGGAAAACATCTAAGACGTCTCTAATGGATCGTTCAATTACATCCAGACCGTCTACATTTCTAAAGATCAATTCAGGTCCATTTAATTCATTCCCAGATGTGCCAAAAACCGGGTCTCTTCATACTTTCCCCATTCCACGAGTAAAGAAGAGGAAGGAGAGGACATCTCCCTAAAGTACGCCACTTAGAGTAAAAAAAAAAAAAAAACCTGCCTAAATACTTACTTTCTCTTTTCTACACTCTTTCCCTTTCCCATTCAACTACTTTCTTCATAAACCAATTTGTTATTAGGGCTATCTCCTTTTACAATTCTTTAAACATTTATATAAGTAATTCTTTCTCAATTGCGTCCTTATTTTGTCACTTACTTCATCTTCAAACTACTTTCGATAATTTTTAGCTTGTAAGAATCACTTATGATTAGGATGGGCAAATATATTTTATAATGAAGTCAGAACAATGTGAAATATAACATATTTGCAAACCCGGCAATTCTTCGTAATTTAGGGATGTAGATAAATTAATTAAATTGAAAGTTTGACATAAATTAATATATAGTTATTTATGCATTAGATTAATAATTGTTAATCTATTTAAGATCTTATTACATCTATTTAGGTTAGGTAAATAACATTATAGAATAAAAAAAATAATTAACTTCTCGACTAACTTAACGACTTATCCAATCTACACCAAACTTGGGAGTGGTTTAGGGCTCTATAAACTTCACAAAAGGGCACAAACCGAATCTAATTAAACTTATAAGGGCATTAAATCTTAATTGTATTAAAAAGAGCAGATATTCAGCTTTCCAATGCTTGTATTAACGTAGTAATTGGATAAAATGAAGCGGAATTATAAGTGATTATATGAATAATGGTCACCGGAATAAATCCTTCAAATAAATAAAGGTAAAAAATTTATAACTTTAAATTTCTTTGAAAAATGGTATTTATGGGTTTCATGCGACGCTAAAAACTAATATGATTTGGTTTTTCTAAAAAAAAGTTTTTGATGATCTACCTTACTTCAGGGCTCACAGTGTTTTATAATTTTCTGTGAATATAATATCGCTTAATGCAATAAGCAATATTTTTTTCTTGTTCTTCGCAGAGAGACGAATCGATTGGCATATAACTGCGAGAAAAACGTACACCTTCTGAGCTACACGCCAAAAATGTTTAATTTTCTTCATAATTTTTTTTACCGAAAAAAATTGGAATAGCTTATAACCTTCCCGAGAAAATTCTGAACGTTTAGCAAAAATCTCCATTACTATCGAATGAACTTTATGGCAGTGCATAAAGTACGAACAAATGATTGATTTTAATATATTTGATGTATTTATATAATTTCATGGAAAAACCCTATTAAATATATTTATTTTTTTTTGTATTTATGATATTACATTTCCCCATAAACATCATGAAATGGTTCTTCAAAAAACGTCCACCTGAAGTAGTAGAAGATAATTGAAGACATGAAGCTGACGATGAAGAAAGAAGATATAAGAGGCAGTTAAGTTAAAGGAAGTACTGTAGAGGACTGAAGGCCAGGTACTGATATATCTCTGACCAACAGTCATTACTCTGAGGCTCGGGAAGAGCACAGCCTCTTTTATATTCTCCCGGCACTTCTCCTAACTTGTCAGCTCCCATCAGATCCGACTTTTATTTAGGATTACTCTTTGGTTTTATTGTGTGTAAATATTTATCACATGCCTTTAATACTGTTTAAATACAAAATAAACGTGAGTATGGAAATTTGGAGCGTGTAGATTATGTGCATTTAGGGTACATACAATCTGAATTACACAGAATGAATAGATAGTGTATCTCCTTGGGGAGAGAAATGATAGATAACCGATCAATTTGATCGGTCCGTTCGTGAAAGATGTTTCTCTGAAGAGGAGTGTAAAAGAAAAAAAAATTCAAGTGTGATTATTGTGGACTTGATGTGCTTTTAGTTACTTTTGTACTACAATCAAAATCTTTTTCTTCGATTTTATTTCATTGCGTTTTTCCTCTTGGCTCGGGTATCACGCAACAATAGTTTCTTAAGTCAGTCATACCTGTATATATATATCTGTATATTTATGAGAAGTATATATCGGTATGGTAATGTTTTAAATAATATAAAATTTCATGATACCAATAAAAAAATAGTATCAGTAAGATGTTATTCAACAGGTGTTTGAAAATAGAATAAAATATATATATGTTCCATCTTAGATTTAAATGTCCTAAAATGGACCATTACTGTTATGATTAAGTAGCTACTCGATTATAATTAAACCGATAAGGAACCTCAGACTGAATAATGCGTTGTGAAAGATGCTAAGACGGAGTACTGGTTACAATAATGTATAAGAGACTAACTACCTGCATGACATACAGTAATGCTGTGGACTATTTAACATTATTATTACTTTTAAATGTTTGTTTTAAATTGGATACCAGTTTTTTATTATAATGATGTTTTGATCACTCGACGTAATTTTTTGACTTTTCATCTTGTTTAAAAAGCTTATGATGGCTTCTTATGAAAAACCAGTCAAAAAAGTTTACAGAAAAACATATTTCTAGTATTATTACATTTTATTTAAACAATATTTTTACTTGAACGGTCAAATTTGAAATGGATCTTCTCTCAATACAAAATAAGATTAAGTTCGATTAAGGTAAGCAATCTAAAGATATTTGATTTTAATTATATGGAATCTTCTAAATCATATTTATTAATGTATTTCTGGTTTATTACATAGATATGTATATAAAATAATCATGTTGATAATAACCAAATTCTTGGGCATGATTTACCTACTAGACTCGGACCTAGAGGCGCACGTTGCTATTAGATGCACACTTAAAAGTAATTTCTATTTTTTATCTTCTTATGTTTAAATAAGATTTTTTAGTTTTATTATAATAATTATGAACACGTACATTTTGTTACTAAATAATATTGTACAAGATTTTAGATCATATTTTTATTTAATTGGTACATACTTTAATTTTTAATATTATTCTAAATAGATAAAACGAATAACAGATATAACGCTTGAACATAATCATCAAAGCTCCTTACTTTTTCACATATAAAATCATCCGTAATAACCTTACTGCTGCATATGTAACCGATCTAGCCGGAACCCGATGTCAGTCCTTCCATTATAAACTCCCTAACCACTCAAGTCCACTAGTTTCTAGCCTTAGTTTCTTTTTCATTCCTGGCAATCCTCCGAGGTACCTGAAAAGAAGATGGGCTCGAGACTTCTAATGTGAAAATGTTATTAGAGTGCTACCAAAGGGTAGTTTCTCAACAAGTCTGAATCATACCATTATGATCTTACATAAAATTTACTAAATATAGTATTGTGTAAATATTAGTAAATCGTTAAATAAAAAAAGTATGATCGAAATCATCACAGAAATTTTAAATGTTGAGTACATTCATTCACCGTCGATGATATTAACTTATTCTCTGTTTATACGTTTTTATGCAATTTACACATAATGCACCCAAATTACTAAAAAAAAAAAGAGGTCTCACGTTATTTTCATAAGTGATCGAATAACCCTATAAAATTAAAAGATTATTTCCTTAGAAAAATTGCTGGACCTTCCCCTAATTCCGACACTCCCAAATTCAGAAATAGAAATTAAAACCAAGTCTTAATGAGGGTGCGATCAGAGAAGAACACAAATAAGTTAAAAACCTTTTTATTGGTGCCAACGTTTCGGCCACGATTTCTACGCTTCATCAGGGATGCTTGAAAGACGTCGAAAATCCTAGTCAAATCCACTTCTCTTATATATTATTCTCAGTCAACTATCTTCTTATCATTAAAATTTTAATGATATTCATAAAATTATATGAAACTCATGATTTTGATATGGAAAATTAAACAGCAATTAAAAATATATATATACATATAATATTTAATTTCATTGAACGCATTAGGAGAATAGGGGATAAATGTACTGAAATATACCTTATAATGTCTCGTTTTATATTTGAATTATCTTGATTATATAATTAAATCAATACTATTGCTTCGATTAGTTTTAGTTTAACAAGTTTTAAAAAAAATATCGTCATTAATTTAACTCCGACAACACCGCAATTAGCAGCACTAGTCGTCCTTCAAGTACTTTGGTCATCAAAGTACTTCGTGATGGCCTCTACTAGACATGTAGACCTTTTGTATTATTTTCACTCAGCAGTTGAAGTCGTAATGAAACCTGATGGTGGTTGAATTACCTCATTGCTCTGACGCAATCGGCCATTACCAATGACTAAACGCCCTCAAGCAAGTTCCGTCACATCTCATAAAATAAAAAACCAACCCCTCACTTCGACGATGTCCGCTTTCTCCAGTGGCGTGACACGTTTTCTATACAGGAAGGTAAATTAATAACTGAAAAGTTACAGCTACTCTATAAAAAAAAAAATTAATAGCTTTAGGTTTTTGAGGGGAAAAAATGTATCATCGAAGCTTTCTAATTCCGGTCCTCTACATTTAAAAACCTTTAGATCAAACCAAAACAAAAATAAACATTTAAAACGTTCAATAACATTGAATAAATATTGAAATGATGATCTCACAGGATAACCTCGTAACTGACTTTTTTAGTGTAATCTATTCACAATGAAACAATATTATATAATAGCCCTTTGGCTTAAAAAAATTAACGAAAATCCTCAAAATAAGTTTAATGTCGATTTTCGCCAATCATTTAAATTACAATGAAATATAATGAATTGTTATCAAAATTGTGAAAACGAAAATCTATCAATATAAAAAAGAATGATGGTCCAGGTGCGGTAAAAAAAACTCAAATAGTAATTCAAGTATTTATTGTCAGCTAACGTTTCGAAACACTTTGCAGGGCTTCATTGGGGCTAAAAAAAAAAAAGGTACAAACAACTAAAATAATCCGTCTTTTCGTGTGTATTGTATTTTGATATTTCCCTTTTATCTACTTTTTTATTATTTCCGTTTTCATTAATTTCCTAATACCGTTTGTAATTCTTGTTTCTTTATAATTTTTACTGTACATCTCTTTGATTTTACTTTGTTTTTGTTATGTAATTTTCACATATTTAAATTACTTTTAGCCATACCTCAGTTTACTTTTATTTCATGTTATCTATTATCTTACTTTGTTATATTATTCTAGTTGTTTGTATATTTTTTGGCCGTGATGAATCCCTGCAAAGTGGTGGGAAACTCAGCTCAAATAAAATAGTTTAATTACTGTTTGAGTTTTTTTTTTCTTTTTTACCGCACTCGGACAATCTTCCTTTTATGTATTTCTGTCAATCTAGGATCTTCCAAAAATATATCAAGTATCTATTGCCCCCTTTAATAGAATTTTCCTTTAAAATTATAAATTTCACTTTTTTTTTTTAATATTATTATTACATGAATATTTGAAATCTAAATTACAGTAACTCTGATGATCAATCAATAATAGAAGGATATTGATACGAGTTCACCTTGACAAAAATGTGCATACACACATAAAGCCATATTTTATAGGCTCATCTATAAAGAAGGAGTGGCCAACATTTCTGTATATATTATCTGTATTATTATCGCGATCGACTTGCCATAGGCATAGTCTACGGGAGAAGAAGGGGTGTATGTTTATACACTGTGTAATACTTTCAGTATTAGGTACATTTGTATTAGATAAGTAATATATATGTTCAAAACTATTTTTTATTTTTTAAATCACTTATTAAATTTTGAAAATATGCACTCATAAAGAAAATAAATTTCCAGAACCAACTTTTGATAGCTGCATTCCGTACACCCGTTACTTAAAAAATTATTCAATTTTCCTACACTTTTTCAAGATATATTTTTACTAACTTAAAATTTAGTTTAAGTATATTAAAGCATTAAAAGTATATACTTTTATTGTTAACTTGGGTAAATAGCCTATATTGTAATAAACTATTTTAATGAATGTGACAATTCAATTATAAGGTTGTCTCCTGGATAAAGGCCCGAAACGTCGGAGAGATAATAAACTATGTCGAGAGTATAGGATTAAAGGAATTTGTCTTTTTATTAAAATTGATTTAATTTTATAACACTAAAACTTTTATTTTTATTATAAAGTTATTGTAAGATTAAATACGCGTGCTCTAGCGTCCCTAAGTTATTTTCATTTTTTATTTTACGCCTCAAAAGCACGCGTTGTTCCCGGAAAGCAGTGTACAGAGGCAATTTTTCATGGATGAGTTGCCTAAATAGAATGAAAAAGGAAAGGAAAAGTAGACCCGTGCCCAGGACATAATTAAATTATTTTTTTTTATTTTAAGAGTTTTTTTTTACACTTCATCAATGTTATCGGAAAGAAAAGAAAAAACCTAAATTGTATTAATATTTTTCGAAAAAATTTAACTTGGAGTAAGTGTAGGAAATAAATTTGAATTATTTAAGTAATTTTTTTTATACACAAATCCTAGGTGCTCTGTCAAAAAGTTCGAGTCCAACAATTTCAGATTTTATGTTTTGTTCCTTGACAGGTTTGGAAAATCGTTTTTGGATGAAAAACCTATAATCACTATATGTTTATATTTTTGAGAACTTAGAACATTCTTAATTGTGTTCCACACAGTTAAACTAAACAATACAGAGGTAAAATATTACTTTCCATTTTTGAATCTAGTTAAATTATTTTTATAAATTCAATTAAACATATTCTTTTTCTCAAAATTCATGGGATTACTTTGAGTATAAACATAAATGTCATCGTATAAACATTATAGCATAATTTGAACATTCAATTCATTTTTTTTTAATCTCTGATTTAACCCTTTCTTTTTTTAGAATGATCCATATGCAACCAAAAAATCTCTAAACAAAATATAAAGTGTTCTTATGCATGATTTTATATCAGTTACTTAATTTATTAATTTCACTTATCGTAAACCTACCGACTGCTCTGCAGTATCCTTTAATAATGTTGAACAGACCAGTTTATTGGACTACATCTGGACACGCAACTAACTAGGAATCCTCAGACATGACTGAAAAGGCAGGAAACTACATTTCGATTATGACTATTACAATATTTACTGAACAAACGATCTAAACTTCCAACTCATTGCAAATGATTAATCTACATAGCTATAAAAAGGCCTATCTGAAAATTCGGAGTTGAGCTTTGGAGTTCCACTAAACCTTCGATTCCTCTGGTATCCAATTCTTTTAATCCATAATATTTTGATAATAAGTAACATATTTTAGGTATAAATTAATACGATTTTTATTCAATAAACTAATTAGAATTATTCTGAATAGAAAAAAACTCCATCTCGTGAAGAATTTTTGGGACGATTTTAATTGATGTTAGTTGCGATAGTAAATTAATCAGTTGAGAATAAAAATAAAATGAGAAAGATTTTGGCCAGGAGGTTTTCCTTTCGACAGGCTCAAGGATGCCTATTGTCAGTCACAGCTTATACCGTACGGTCTGTTATGCCTTCTAAGGTGATCTGGGATAGCTCGAGTTCCTGTGGGAACCCAATGAGAATTTCAGAATAGGCCTTCATCCCTATATTTCTGCATCCTTTTAGTATATTAATATTATTGCATTCATACAGTTGTGAATAATAAATCCCTATACATGCAACATGAAGAGGAGAGACGATGTATGT